>NC_079483.1:22857464-23171631 GCF_026230105.1 Diorhabda sublineata | reverse complement strand
AATGTGACTTTACTAGGCGATCGTAGCTTTGTTGCGGTCGTCGCATGAGCCCTATATCTATAAAAGATCATTTGTCGACGGTGGGATCTATCCTTGCTATGTTCGACACGATCTTTTAATAGACGAATATGGGTAAAACAATCATTTCGATGTTGGAACTCGGAATTGTCTGTAGGCGACTTACGTACCTGGCAGGGTGTTGTACCTGGTAGAGCAGTTTCCACGCTGCGATCTATTCAGACTCAGCCCTTAGCTTGGGGATTCGTCTTGTCGATTAGACGAGACCCCTCTTTTCAATTATTTATAAATATGCCGTTTTAACAAATTTAACACAAATTTAACAAATTATATTGTTAATAGTAAAGAGTTATTGTTGTATTCGGGAAACGGCATTTTTTATAAGTAAAATTTCCTAAAAGTTTTTCGTTTTCGACTTATATATTATATACATACATATATATATATATATATATATATATATATATATATATATATATATATATATATATATATATATATATATATATATAAGCTTCTTTTTTTGGAAACAATTTAATGCCATCACACTTCATACTAATCTTTATATTCGATTGAACGAGGTTTTTAAGCAATATTATTATGTATCCAAAACTCGAGACGTGTTTTCTCATTATATATTTCAGATAGAATTCCATTTTTTACACACTTTTTTTCGTTTCAACTTTCTATATACATCTTTTACCGTTAATATTACATTTTCTAATATTGTTACGGCTTCTATTTTATTCATTGATTCATAACACAATTTTTCGGTTAAACTTTTCATATAAGTTTTTTTAGTAATTCGTAAGCTTATTTGTCGGAACGATGGTTCCTATTTCCATTACACATTCATATACCATTTTTCTGTTAAGGTTATTTTTCTGTGGGCATTACTATTTTCACAACACTTTTATATAAAACACATCGGACGGATGTAGACATCCAGAACATCTATATCCATTAAATTTTCACAATTCATATTTTTCGACAAGTTCTTATATCATAATACTTTTTTCTCTTATTATTCATATTTTCATACAACTTTTATATAATCCACATCGGACGGTTTCTACATCCACAACAACTCTTTCAATTTTCACAGTTCAGTTTTTTCATCAAGTTCCTATATATAGAGCAATCTAATTTCATAATACTTGTTTTTCATCATTATAACTATCTTCATAAAACTTTTATATAACACAGATCGAACGGCTTCTACATACAAAACATCTCCATTCAATTTTCACAATTCATCTTTTTCGACGAGTTCCCATATCCTACCGGCAGAAGACAAACTAAACACGATTCTATATACCCTAGCTCCCCCTGCCGGTCAGACACCAAACTTAACACGGTTTTATAGACACTAGCGTCGTCTGCCGGCCAAACACCAAACTTAACACGGTTTTATAGATACTAGCGCCCTCTGCTGGCCAGACACCAAACTTAACACGGTTTTATAGATACTAGCGCCCTCTGTCGGCCAGACAACAAACTAATAAACACGAACTTTTTCTAATCCAATTTTCACAATACATCTATCTCGTCAAGTTTATATATCGAGCAGAATCTACTTTGATAATAAATTTTTTTTTTCGTTATTATTACTATTTCATACAATTTTTATATGTTACACCTGGTTTCTATTTTCATATAACTTCAAACTAACCTAATCTAACGTTACCTAACGTAACCTAACCTAACCTAACATTTTTTTTAGTGTGGATGGATTTACTTTGATAATAAATTTTTTTTTTTTTCGTTATTATCACTATTTCATGCAACTTTTATATGTTACACCTCGAACGGTTTCTATTTTCATAAAACTTTAAACTAACCTAACCTAACCTAACCTGACCTAACCTAACCTAACCTTATTTTAGTGTGGATGGAAAAATCTTCACAATATTCATCAGAAGTTGTGCCAGGTGTGCATCGCTTCACACAACCTAACCTAACATACATCTCATTTCATAATAACGTCCACGTTAGTTTTAATTGTTTTGAGGACGTCCGTGTATTTTTTGGTTCCTGTTTTTATAAATAGAGATTCCCCTCCTTCCCTTTCTATGCCAACACCACCACCTAGCCTAACCATCTCTTCCCCTTTAGTCACTATGCTCCATTCTGTTTCCCCGGTCCTCCCCACGAATTCTAGTGCTTTCCTAATTTTGGTTTTGTCTACCCCCTCCCCGATAAAGATTTTGACGTTCTTTTCTTTCCTTTCTTTTGCCAGTTTAACTAGGTTCATTACGGTTTTAAATACTCCCTCTTCGTCCCCTAACCTGGCCATGGAGTTCATCCACATTCTCCTGTTATTTTTTGTTTTTATATTATTTTCTATTAACTCTATCTCCCCTGATCCCGTTTCCTCTAATACTCCCCACATATCTTCTCTTACTTTTTTAATTAGTTCTACTGTTAACCCCCCCACTTCCTTTCCTATTATTATTGCGCTGCTGCGTCTTTAACTAGCCTAACCTAACCTAACCTAACCTTTTTTTTTTCGGGGGGTAACAAAATGTTCTAAACACGCGCTAGCCTAGTGGTCTGGCGGCTAGGCAGTGTCGGATTCAGCCCTTTTTGAGGACCGCCTACCGACTAAAAAACTTCCCCCTTCTTCGACCCTGGAACCGCTTTTGCAAACATTACTTCAGGGTGTCAACAGTCTTCACATAAGTTTTAACCGTTGGGCAGGGCTGCCTCTCTTCTAATCTCCTCTTTCACCTTTCCATTCATTATGTTTTTAATCATGTCTATCACCGCATTCCAGTGATCCTCTTTACTTGTTATTAATTCAGCTACATTGTCCTTGGTTATTTCTGCACCGCACTTTTCTCTTGCTACTTCTCTGATATTATGAAATTTTTCGCATCGAAAAATTGTGTGTTCCGGATCATCTCTGAGATCGCAGAACCAACAGCAATCATTTTCTTGCTTCTTAATAGTTTTTAAGTAAGTCCCGAAGACACCGTGACCCGTCATGGCTTGTGTTGTTAGATGTTCCAAATCGCCCCACTTCCTGTTCATCCAGTTGCGTATGATTTTCACGAAGACCTTTGCCCAGCCGTTGTAAGTTTCCCATCAATTTGCTTCAGCCATTTTTCTTAGTCTGCTAAGGCTTATCCCTTGGACTTTGTGAAGTGCGACCCATTCAGTGGCCGCTGTTTCCGTCTTAAGTTTACCGAGTTTATTATATAAGTCTATTTCCGTTCCATCGAAATTCAGTTTGATAATTTTTCTGGTTGTTTCTCGTTCGCCTTTGTTTGATCTGGTGATTTGTTTTTGTTCAATTACACCTATTTCATCTTCTATGGCTGTTAGCTCTGGGTACCTGTCTACATACATTTTCTGTATTCCAGTCGTCATATCCTTTGTATTTGGTCCCACTATGACTACTTTTGCGGTATCATCTTTGGTGTTTAATGGATTTCCAACCTTAATTTCTGTGTTAGTGAATGTACTTTCGTCCCAATGCCAATTCCCTTGTTCGGACCATTGCTTGTAGCTTGTCATTTCACTGAAATTAACCATAGGCTCCTCCACTCCAGTCTGCGTGCTAATGCTACTATGCGTTTAATTTGAGGTTTGCACTTCTACATCAATTGTCATTTTTTCCACCTCTTCAAATTTGTGGTTTTCCAGCCAGGTTCTTATAGACTCTCTATTTATTACTTCCAGTTGTCTTTTCATTCTAATTGCAAGCTCTTTAATCTCTTTTTTGGTGTTTTGCTCTATCCTTCTTTCTAATTCTTTTCCAAGTTTTGTGATCATGTCCAGTGCCTCCCTGAGCACAAAAGCTTCCGCGCTCTCTTTCCTCTTATAAGGGCTAAGTTGCACATCTGACTCCATTGATGTGTCTGCGACTTTCCTTTTCTTTAACGTATCACTTGAAATCGATCTACTTCTAACTAGTCTAAGCACTGCTTGTACTTCCAATGGAGCTATCTTTTTTTCTGTTAATTTATTATTTTCTTTTTCCATATGTAATCCCACGAGTTGGGCCGAAATAAAGGTCCGGCGTGGCAGTGCGCCCTTACCACGCTAAGGTTAAGTAAGCCCTGGATTCGCCAGGTGTCCAGGGCATCGCTCACGACACACTTAAATTCCCTCTGTGCCATGCATCCCCTCGTCGCGTCCTTAGGTTTGAGGGTCTTGGTTTGTTCGAGTGAACTTCTCTAGACAGATTGCTTTCGGCGCAGCTACGAGTTCTATCCACCCTTTGGAGTGCCGCCTTTTACCTAAGGAACCGTCGCGTCCGTGCTGGTTTTGGTTCGCCCCGACTAATTCATTTCGCCGGTACCACCCATATCTGGGAGGCGTTCCCTTATCCATCACCTGGGGAGGCGCCCGGTATGGGACCAGCAACCCACTCGGGAACCTAGCCTAACCTAACCTAACCTAACCTAACCTTTTTTTTAGTGTGGATGGAAAAATCTTCATAATATCCATCAGAAGTTGTCCCAGGTGTGCATCGCTTCACACAACCTAACCTAACATACATCTCATTTTCATACAACTTTCATATAATACATCTCGTACGTTCGTACATCGAGCGGCGATCTAATTTCATAATACTTTTTTTTTCCGTTGTTGTTAATATTTCCATAACACTCTTATATAATATACCTCGAACGGCTTCTACATATAAAACATCTCCATTCAACTTTCACAATTCATCTTTTTCGAAAAGCTCATATATTTGGGAAAATCTAATTTCATAATACTTGTTTTTCATAATTATTACTATTTTCATACAACTTTTATATAATAAACCTCGTACGTTCGTACATCGAGCGGCGATCTAATTTCATAATACTTTTTTCCGTTATTGTTAATATTTTCAAAGCACTTTTATATAATATACCTCGAACGGCTCCTACATACAAAACATCTCCATTCAACTTTCACAATTCATCTTTTTCGACAAGTTCATATATTTAGGGAAAATCTCATTTCATACTACTTGATTTTCATAATTATTACTATTTTCATACAACTTTTATATAATACATCTCGTACGTTCGTACATCGAGCGGCCATCTAATTTCATAATACTTTTTTCCGTTATTGTTAATATTTTCCATAACACTTTTATATAATATACCTCGAACGACTTCTACATACAAAACGTCTCCATTCAATTTTTACAATTCATCTTTTTCGACAAGTTCATATATTTAGGGAAATATAATTTCATAATACTTGTTTTTCATAATTATTACTATTTTCATACAACTTTTATATAATACATCTCGTACGTTCGTACATCGAGCGGCCATCTAATTTCATAATACTTTTTTTCCGTTATTGTTAATATTTTATGAGGTGTTAATACTTGTTTTTTTTTCATCATTATTACTATCTTCATAAAACTTTTATATAACACACCTCGAACGGCTTCTACATACAAAACATCTCCATTCAATTTTCACAATCATTTTTTCGACAAATTCTTATATCCTACCGGCCAGAAGACAAACTAAACACGGTTTTATAGACACTAGCGCCCTCTGCCGGCCAAACGCCAAACTTAACACGGTTTTATAGACACTAGCGCCCTCTGCCGGCCAAACGCCAAACTTAACACGGTTTTATGGACACGATTTTTTGTTTTCGTTATTATTACTATTTCATGCAACTTTTATATGTTACACCTCGAACAGTTTCTATTCTCATAAAACTTTAAACTAACCTAACCTAACCTAACATAACCTAACCTAACCTAACCTAACCTAACCTATCCTAACCTAACCTAACCTAACCTTTTTTTTAGTGTGGATGGGCAAATCTTCATAATACCTATCAGAAAGTGTCCCAGATGTGCATCGCTTCACACAACCTAACCTAACATACATCTATCTCTTTATTTTTGGACAAGTACCTATATCGAGCGGCAATCAAATTTCATAATACTTTTTTCCCTTTGTATTACTATTTTCATACAACTTTTATATGTTACACCCCGAACGGCTTCTACATAAAAAACACACCCATTCAATTTTCACAATTGATCTTTTTCGACAATTTCATACATCGAGCGAGAATCTAATTTCATAATACTTTGGTTTTCATAATTATTACTATTTTCATACAACTTTTATATAACACACCTCGGACGGCTTCTACATACAAAACATATCCATTCAATTTTCGCAATTCATCTTTTTCGACAAGTTCTTATATCCTACCGGCCAGAAGACAAACTAAACACGGTTTTATAGACACTAGCGCCCTCTGCCGGCCTGAAGCCACACTTAACACGGTTTTATAGACACTAGCGCCACCTGCCGGCCAGAAGACAAACTAAACACGGTTTTATAGACACTAGCGCCCTCTGCCGGCCAGTCGCCAAACTTGACACGAATTTACAGACACTAGCGCCCTCTGCCGGCCAGAAGCCACACTTAACACGGTTTTATAGACACTAGCGCCCTCTGCCGGCCAGGCGCCAAACTTGACACGGTTTTTTTTTTTCAATATTATTACTATTTCATACAACTTTTATATGTTACACCTCGACAAGTTCTTATATCCTACCGGCCAGAAGAAAAACTAAACACGGTTTTATAGACACTAGCGCCCTCTGCCGGCCAGAAGCCACACTTAACACGGTTTTATAGACACTAGCGCCACCTGCCGGCCAGAAGACAAACTAAACACGGTTTGATAGACACTAGCGCCCTCTGCCGGCCAGAAGCTACACTTGACACGAATTTACAGACACTAGCGCCCTCTGCCGGCCAGAAGCCACACTTAACACGGTTTCATAGACACTAGCGCCACCTGCCGGCCAGAAGACAAACTAAACACGGTTTTATAGACACTAGCGCCCTCTGCCTGCCAGGCGCCAAACTTTCAATTTTCGCAATTCATCTTTTTCGACAAGTTCCTAAGTCGAGCGGAATAAAATTTCACAATAATTGTTTTTTATTATTATCACTAATTTTATACAACTTTTATATAATGCACCTCGGACGTTCATACATCGAGCGGTCATCTAATTTCATAATACTGTTTTCCGTTATTGTTAATACTTTTCATAACACTTTTATATAATATACCTCGAACGGCTCCTACATACAAAACATCTCCATTCAATTTTCGCAATTCATCTTTTTCGACAAGTTCTTATATCGAGCGGAATATAATTTCATACTACTTGTTTTTCATTATTATCACTAATTTAATACAACTTTTATATAATACATCTCGGACGTTCATACATCGAGCGGCGATCTAATTTCATAATACTTTTTTCCGTTATTGTTAATATTTTCATAGCACTTTTATATAATATACCTCGAACGGCTCCTACATACAAAACATCTCCATTCAACTTTCACAATTCATCTTTTTCGACAAGTTCATATATTTAGGGAAAATCTCATTTCATAATATTTTCCATAACACTTTTACGCCTCGGACGGTATGAAGTTTCATAATACTTCTTTTTAATATTCATAATACATCTTTTATATATTTTCACTATACATCTTTATTAATGTTAATGTAGAAAGCGTACCGTTGTACAGCGCACATATATGTGTGGTGTATCGAAGTTGACGTCTCGTTAAATTTTAATGAACTCGTTATAATTTACGTAAAGACGTTGTATCGGTCATTCCACATTATAGTGGATTATATAGTTTTCTGAAAGGGTCCCCGTTCTCCTCCAATATATTATCGTATATTGCTAGCGGTTCCCTTTTTAGATATTATATCAATTTATCCACAAATTAAATATATATTGCGAGATCGCGAATTTAGCTAGCGTTTTACCGCGAGCGATTCATATGCGATCGTCTATAAAAATATATATATAATAATATAAACATTTATATTATTATACAACATTGCGATAACTCTCATTATTCCGAGCGAGAATAAAAATTTCGTTCATTATTATCTAATTGTAAACCATGTCGCTTACAATCTAGCGAAGGGTAGAGATAATGTCGAAATTCTATTCCGGTCGACGTAATTATATCTTATTTAAAATATCATTTCGATTAAATTTTAGATAAATTTATAGTCGATTCGGTGAAAATTTTATGAAATATAAAAAAAATATATAATATAAAGCGTGGCGCCGAAAATTATATATTTTCAATAATAAGCGCAGCAAACACCACGCAAACGAAAAAGTAAATAACAATGTGTTTATATATACGAGAGAATATAGATGAATATAAAATATTATGTGTATAAATATAAAATATATGTAATATGAAAAAACGTCATCATAATTCTCATCCTCACATTATGTGGTGGATATTGTTATTAAAACTTTTTCGATAATAGTTTTATTATATATAAAATACACAAATAGTAGTTCCCTGGTTGATCCTGCCAGTAGTCATATGCTTGTCTGAAAGATTAAGCCATGCATGTCTCAGTACAAGCCAAATTAAGGTGAAACCGCGAAAGGCTCATTAAATCAGTTATGGTTCCTTAGATCGTACTCACATTTACTTGGATAACTGTGGTAATTCTAGAGCTAATATCCGAAATAAGATCCGTTGGGTGTCTGTCTAAGACTCGAGGTGGAGACCACTTGATTTTTTCATGCGGACCCTCGATATTCCGACAGACTCGCTCGACGGTACAAATATGGCGCGGGGCCGCTAAATTATAATTAGCGTTCGGCCCGTAGCAAGAGCGTTTCGTGTTTGACGGTAATCGGACATAATGCCGATTCTGTCCCGGAACGACTGTTGGTTACGGTGTTCTCGAACAGACCTCGTTTCGAAACGCCGATCAACGACGCTATCGATTTGGGTAATTTCAGGACCCGTCTTGAAACACGGACCAAGGAGTCTAGCATGTGCGCGAGTCATTGGGAAATAACTAAACCTAAAGGCGTAATGAAAGTAAAGGTTTACCTCGCGTAGACCAAGGGAGGATAAGCGATTTGCTTTTTTAATAAATTGGATCGCTTCGCACTCCCGGGGCGTCTCGTTCTCATTACGAGAAGAGGCGCACCAAGAGCGTACACGCTGGGACCCGAAAGATGGTGAACTATGCCTGGTCAGGTCGAAGTCAGGGGAAACCCTGATGGAGGTCCGTAGCGATTCTGACGTGCAAATCGATCGTCGGAACTGGGTATAGGGGCGAAAGACTAATCGAACCATCTAGTAGCTGGTTCCCTCCGAAGTTTCCCTCAGGATAGCTGGCGCTCGTAGCGTACGAGTTTCATCCGGTAAAGCGAATGATTAGAGGCATTGGGGTCGAAACGACCTCAACCTATTCTCAAACTTTAAATGGGTGAGATCTCCGGCTTGCTCGAACTTATGAAGCCGCGAGACTCGAATCAGAGTGCCTTGTGGGCCATTTTTGGTAAGCAGAACTGGCGCTGTGGGATGAACCAAACGTCGAGTTAAAGCGCCAAAATCGACGCTTATGGGATACCATGAAAGGCGTTGGTAACTTAAGACAGCAGGACGGTGGCCATGGAAGTCGGAATTCGGCAAGGAGTGTGTAACAACTCACCTGCCGAAGTTACTAGCCCTGAAAATGGATGGCGCTGATGAAGCTCTGACGAGTAGGAGGGTCGCGGCGGTGTGCGCAGAAGGATTGGCCGTGAGGCCGTCTGGAGCCGCCGTCGGTGCAGATCTTGGTGGTAGTAGCAAATACTCCAGCGAGGCCCTGGAGGACTGACGTGGAGAAGGGTTTCGTGTGAACAGCCGTTGCACACGAGTCAGTCGATCCTAAGCCCTAGGCGAAAGCCGATGTTGATGTGGTGTAGCTTTATTATTTACGTACGTACGTACGTACGTACGTACGTGTGTACCTTGAAAATCCAGGAGAGGGCCACGTGGAGGCTCGCGCCGGTTCGTACCCATATCCGCAGCAGGTCTCCAAGGTGAAGAGCCTCTAGTCGATAGAATAATGTAGGTAAGGGAAGTCGGCAAATTGGATCCGTAACTTCGGGATAAGGATTGGCTCTGAGGATCGGGGCGTGTCGGGCTTGGCGAGGAAGTGGGTCACGGCTGACGTGCCGGGCCTGGGCGAGGTGAAGTAATTGGAGCATCTTTCCTTCCTTCATGGTTGGAGTATTTGTGATGATTATGGATCCGAGTTCGGTCCCGTGCCTTGGCCTCCCGCGGAACCGTCTTGCTGCGAGGTTCCATATTACCTTAATCGGTATTTGGATATCCTCTTCGGCCGCCATTCAACGGTCAGCTCAGAACTGGCACGGACTAGGGGAATCCGACTGTCTAATTAAAACAAAGCATTGCGATGGCCCCCACGGTGTTGACTCAATGTGATTTCTGCCCAGTGCTCTGAATGTCAAAGTGAAGAAATTCAAGCAAGCGCGGGTAAACGGCGGGAGTAACTATGACTCTCTTAACTTATTGACTGAATTGAACTTACGGAATTGAACTTACGACAGACCTAGTTTCAGTCCTAGAACTATGGTCTTGTGCATATGTGGAAAAACTTTCGCCACTGATACTGGGCTTCAGACCCATTTAAGAAGGCTACGCTGCCGGGGTGCACCCCCGGCTGACGGCAATGTTTGCTCCGTATGCAAACTAAGCTTGAGAATCTCTACGAAAAGCCTAATGCCCCCGTTGAAAGTATCTATCGTAACCGTACCATCGACTCTATCAAATATAGACGGAAACAGGATAGATACAAGGAACTCCTCGAATTCCTCAGAAACGAAAACAACATCGAGGCCCGCGTAGACGTTCTCGAACAACTTGAGAACGAAAACGCGCGGCCCCACGAGGAAGCAGAGGGCGAAGTAGTGGAATTCTCTCTTCTCGAGAGTCCTAGAGATCGAGGCAGGGACTCAAGCTTTAAAGATCGCCAGAGTCTTAACCCGAATGCTGAGGAGTTCGTACCCATTGCGATAGAACACCGGCACAATACAATCTCTACGTTTTTATACGATTACTGGCACGCTAATGACGGATGGAATACTTATGACTCAATTCACCAACCTAGACCACATAAAAATTCATATTATCTACAGATCAGCAGCTGAAACGTGATAATGAGAAAAAATCGGAAGAAGACCATAGGTGCTATCATAGAAAAAATATACCTCCTCTCCCTTGATTATACAAGGCGAGTTATAGAGCTTTGAATTTGAGCTTTTGCAACGAAATTCGACATTTCAAAGGGTACCACCCCTGTGGAATGAAAATGGAGAAAAAATCGTTTGGCTCCGATTTCAACCAAATTTTGTACATGGGGGTTAAATGATATGGGGATTGGACAAGAGATGTCAGTTTTCGGAAAAAAAAATTTTGACAAGGGGAAAATCCTTGAAAATTGAATTTTCGTCAAAACGATACTTCCAATCTAAAAAATAATACTTTTTCTGAAATCTCCGGCGACGAATATATGATATTTGATCTTTTCGCCATACTTTTAGACGAACCCATATTTTCAAAAATTTAGCCACAAAACCGAGAAATTTCCGGAATATTGTTGTCATCCCTGAGTATAAAATTGAATAAATTCGAAACTATGAGAGTTATCATGCTATTTATGGTATCAATCGATTAAGAAAACTTCAATGTCTGTCCTCAATTCCATTGCAATTCTTCATTCCCATATATACGCGTATTATACTGGGTGAAAGTCGAGACAAGTTTTTTTCTCAAAAAAATTCACATAAAAATTCATATTATCTACAGATCCGCAGCTGAAACGTGGTAATGAGGAAAAATCGGAAGAAGACCATAGGTGCTATCATAGAAAAAATATACCTCCTCTCCCTTGATTATACAAGGCGAGTTATAGTGCTTTGAATTTGAGCTTTTGCATCGGAATTCGACATTTCAAAGGGTATCCCTGTGGAATAAAAATGGAGAAAAATCTTTTGACTCCGATTTCAACCAAATTCCGTACATGGGGGTTGAATTATATTGGGATTCGATAGAAATTGTCAGTTTTCAGGAAAAAAAATTTTGACAAGTGGAAAATCCGTGAAAATCCTTGGAAATTGAATTTTCGTCAAAACGATACAACGTTTTCGAAATCTATTTTCGCCATTTTAAGTCCAAACACATCATTTTTTATATATTTGAGTGAGTTTGCATCCAACTTGGTCAGATATCGTCGATTTACAACCATTGATGACAGTTGATGTCGATTGTAACTTTCTTTTGATTGAACATTTTCGAAATCTAATTCTGCCATTTTAAGTCCAAACACATAAACTCTCATATATTTGAGTAAGTTTGCAACTAACTTGGTCAGATATCGTTGATTATCATCCATTGATTCAAAATTTCCGAAATCTATTTCCGACATTTTGAGTCCAAACACATCATTTCTTATATATATATATATATATATATATATATATATATATATATATATATATATATATATATATATATATATAGTGAATTTGCATCTAACTTGGTGAGATATCGTCGATTAACATCCATTGAAGCCCATTGAGGTCGATTGTCACTCTGTTTTGATTGAACATTTTCGGAATCTATTTCCGACATTTTGAGTCCAAACACATCATTTATTATATATTCGAGTGAATTTGCATCTAACTTGGTGAGATATCGTCGATTTACATCCATTGAAGCCCATCGAGGTCGATGGTCAATCTGTTTTGATTGAACACTTTCGAAATCTATTTCCGCCATTTTAAGTCCAAGCACATCATTTCTTATATAATTGAGTGAATTTGCATCTAAATTGGTAAGATATCGCCGATTTACATCCATTGAAGCCCATTGAGGTCGATGGTCACTCTGTTTTGATTGAATATTTTCGAAATCTATTTCCGCCATTTTAAGTCCAAACACATCATATATTTGAGTGAATTTGCATCTAACATGGTAAGATATCATCGATTTACATCCATTGAAGCCCATTGAGGTCGATGGTCACTATTTTTTGATTGAACATTTTCGAAGTTTATTTCCGCCATTTTAAGTCCAAACACATCATCAATTTGAGTGCGTTTGCATCTAGCTTGGTAAGATATCGTCAATTTACATCCATCGCAGCCCATTGAGGTCGATGATCACTATGTTTTGATTGTAAATTTTCGAATTCCATTTTCGGTATTTTTAGTCCAAACACATCATATATTTGAGTGAATTTGCATCTAACATGGTGAGATATCTTCGATTTACATCCATTGAAGCCCATTGAGGTCGATGGTCACTCTGTTTTGATTGAATATTTTCAAAATCTATTTCCGACATTTCATGTCCAAACCATCCTATATTTCAGTGAATTTGCATCTAACATGGTAAGATATCGTCGATTTACATCTATTGAAGCCCATTGAGGTCGATGGTCACTCTGTTTTGATTGAACATTTTCGAAATCTATTTCCGAAATTTTAAATCCAAACCATCATACATTTGAGTGAATTTGCATCTAACATGGTGAGATATCTTCGATTTACATCCATTGAAGCCCATTGAGGTCGATGGTCACTCTGTTTTGATTGAATATTTTCAAAATCTATTTCCGACATTTCAAGTCCAAACCATCATATATTTCAGTGAATTTGCATCTAACATGGTAAGATATCGTCGATTTACATCTATTGAAGCCCATTGAGGTCGATGGTCACTCTGTTTTGATTGAACATTTTCGAAATCTATTTCCGACATTTTAAATCCAAACCATCATATATTTGAGTGAATTTGCATCTAACTTGGTAATATATCGTCGATTTACATCCATTGAAGCCCATTGAGGTCGATGGTCACTCTGTTTTGATTGAATATTTTAGAAATATATTTCCGCAATTTTAAGTCCAAACACATCATATATTTGAGTGAATTTGCATCTAACATGGTAGATATCGTCGGTTTACATCCATTGAAGCCCATTGAGGTCGATGGTCACTATTTTTTGATTGAACATTTTCGAAATCTATTTCCGACATTTTAAGTCCAAACACATCATAAATTTGAGTGAATTTACATCTAACTTGGTAAGAACTCGTCGATTTACATCCATTGAAGCCTATTGAGGTCGATGGTCACTCTGTTTTGATTGAATATTTTAGAAATATATTTCCGCAATTTTAAGTCCAAACACATCATATATTTGAGTGGATTTGCATCTAACATGGTAAGATATCTTCGATTTACATCCATTGAAGCCCATTGAGGTCGATGGTCACTCTGTTTTGATTGAATATTTTCGAAATCTATTTCCGATATTTTAAGTCCGAACCATCATATATTTAAGTGAATTTGCATCTAACTTGGTAAGATATCGTCGATTTACATCCATTGAAGCAGATTGAGGTCGATTGTCACTTTGTGTTGATTGAATATTTTTGAAATCTATTTCCGACATTTTAAGTCCAAACACATCATTTCTTATATATTTGAGTGAATTTGCGACTAACTTGTTCAGATATCGTCAATTTACAACCATTGATGGCAGTTGAGGTCGATGATCACTATGTTTTGATTAACATTTTCGAAATCTATTCCCGCCATTTTAAGTCCAAACAAATCATATATTTGAGTGAATTTGCATCTAACTTGCTAAGATATCGTCCATTTACATCCATTGAAGCCCATTGAGGTCGATGATCACTATGATTTGTTTGAACATTTTAGAAATCTATTTCCGTCATTTTAAGTCCAAACATATCATATATTCGAGTGAATTTGCATCTAACATGGTAAGAAATCGTCGATATACATCCAATGAAGCCCATTGAGGTCGATGATCACTATGTTTTGATTGTGTATTTTCGAATTCTATTTCCGGTATTTTCAGTCCAAACACATCATATATTTAAGTGAATTTGCATCTAACATGGTAAAATATCTTCGATTTACATCCATTGAAGCCTATTGAGGTCGATTGTCATTCTGTTTTGATTGAACATTTACGAAATCTATTCTCACCATTTTAAGTCCAAACACATCAATTCTCATATATTTGAGTGAGTTTGCGACTAACTTGTTCAGATATCGTCAATTTACAACCATTGATGGCAGTTGAGGTCGATGATCACTATGTTTTGATTGAACATTTTAGAAATCTATTTCCGCCATTTTAAGTCCAAACACATCATATATTTGAGTGAATTCGCATCTAACTTGGTAAGATATCGTCAATGTACATCCATCGCGGCCCATTGAGGTCGATGATCACTATGTTTTGATTGAACATTTTCGAAATCTATTTCCGCCATTTTAAGTCCAAACACATCATATATTTGAGTGAATTTGCATCTAACATGGTAAGATATCGTCGATATACATTCATCGCAGCCCATTGAGGTCGATGATCACTATGTTTTGATTGAACATTTTCGAAATCTATTTCCGCCATTTTAAGTCCAAACACATATATTTGAGTGAATTCGCATCTAACTTGGTAAGATATCGTCAATTTACATCCATCGCGGCCCATTGAGGTCGATGATCACTATGTTTTGATTGAACATTTTCGAAATCTATTTCCGCCATTTTAAGTCCAAACACATCATATATTTAAGTGAATTTGCATCTAACATGGTAAGATATCGTCGATATACATCCATTGAAGCCCATTGAGGACGATGGTCACTCTGTTTTGATTGAATATTTTCGAAATCTATTTCCGCCATTTTAAGTCCAAACACATCATATATTTGAGTGAATTTGCATCTAATTTGTTAAGATATCGTCGATTTACATCCATCGCAGCCCATTGAGGTCGATGATCACTATGTTTTGATTGTAAATTTTCGAATTCTATTTTCGGTATTTTTAGTCCAAACACATCATATATTTGAGTGAATTTGCATCTAACTTGGTAAGATATCGTCAATTTACATCCATCGCGGCCCATTGAGGTCGATGATCACTATGTTTTGATTGAATATTTTCGAAATCTATTTCCGCCATTATAAGTCCAAACACATCATATATTTAAGTGAATTTGCATCTAACATGGTAAGATATCGTCGATATACATCCATTGAAGCCCATTGAGGACGATGGTCACTCTGTTTTGATTGTAAATTTTCGAATTCTATTTTCGGTATTTTTAGTCCAAACACATCATATATTTGAGTGAATTTGCATCTAACATGGTGAGATATCTTCGATTTACATCCATTGAAGCCCATTGAGGTCGATGGTCACTCTGTTTTGATTGAATATTTTAGAAATATATTTCCGCCATTATAAGTCCAAACACATCATATATTTAAGTGAATTTGCATCTAACATGGTAAGATATCGTCGATTTACATCCATCGCAGCCCTTTGAGGTCGATGATCACTATGTTTTGATTGTAAATTTTCGAATTCTATTTTCGGTATTTTTAGTCCAAACACATCATATATTTGAGTGAATTTGCATCTAACATGGTGAGATATCTTCAATTTACATCCATTGAAGCCCATTGAGGTCGATGGTCACTCTGTTTTGATTGAATATTTTAGAAATATATTTCCGAAATTTTAAGTCCAAACACATCATAAATTTGAGTGAATTTGCATCTAACTTGGTAAGAACTCGTCGATTTACATCCATTTAAGCCAATTGAGGTCGATGATCACTATGTTTTGATTGAACATTTTCGAAATCTATTTCCGCCACTTTAAGTCCAAACAAATCTCATATTCGAGTGAATTTGCATCTAACATGGTAAGATATCGTCGATTTACATCCATTGGAGCCTATTGAGGTCAATGATGACTATGTTTTAATTGAACATTTTCGAAATTCATTTCCGCCATTTTAAGTCCAAACACATCATATATTTGAGTGAATTTGCATCTAACATGGTAAGATATCGTCGATTTACATCCATTGAAACCTATTGAGGTCGATGGTCACTCTGTTTTGATTGAATATTTTCGAAATCTATTTCCGAAATTTTAAGTCCAAACACATCATAAATTTGAGTGAATTTGCATCTAACTTGGTAAGAACTCGTCGATTTACATCCATTTAAGCCAATTGAGGTCGATGATCACTATGTTTTGATTGAACATTTTCGAAATCTATTTCCGCCACTTTAAGTCCAAACAAATCTCATATTCGAGTGAATTTGCATCTAACATGGTAAGATATCGTCGATTTACATCCATTGGAGCCTATTGAGGTCAATGATGACTATGTTTTAATTGAACATTTTCGAAATTCATTTCCGCCATTTTAAGTCCAAACACATCATATATTTGAGTGAATTTGCATCTAACATGGTAAGATATCGTCGCTCTACATCTATTGAAGCCCATTGAGGTCGATAATGACTATGTTTGGATTGAACATTTTCGAAATCTATTCCCGCCATTTTAAGTCCAAACACATCATATATTTGAGTGAATTTGCATCTAACATGGTAAGATATCGTCGATATACATCCATTGAAGCCCATTGAGGACGATGGTCACTCTGTTTTGATTGAATATTTTCGAAATCTATTTCCGCCATTTTAAGTCCAAACACATCATATATTTGAGTGAATTTGCATCTAATTTGTTAAGATATCGTCGATTTACATCCATCGCAGCCCATTGAGGTCGATGATCACTTTGTTTTGATTGTAAATTTTCGAATTCTATTTTCGGTATTTTTAGTCCAAACACATCATATATTTGAGTGAATTTGCATCTAACTTGGTAAGATATCGTCCATTTACATCCATCGCGGCCCATTGAGGTCGATGATCACTATGTTTTGATTGAATATTTTCGAAATCTATTTCCGCCATTTTTAGTCCAAACACATCATATATTTAAGTGAATTTGCATCTAACATGGTAAGATATCGTCGATATACATCCATTGAAGCCCATTGAGGACGATGGTCACTCTGTTTTGATTGAACATTTTCGAAATCTATTTCCGCCATTTTAAGTCCAAACACATCATATATTTGGGTGAATTTGCATCTAATTTGTTAAGATATCGTCGATTTACATCCATCGCAGCCCATTGAGGTCGATGATCACTTTGTTTTGATTGTAAATTTTCGAATTCTATTTTCGGTATTTTTAGTCCAAACACATCATATATTTGAGTGAATTTGCATCTAACTTGGTAAGATATCGTCCATTTACATCCATCGCGGCCCATTGAGGTCGATGATCACTATGTTTTGATTGAATATTTTCGAAATCTATTTCCGCCATTTTTAGTCCAAACACATCATATATTTAAGTGAATTTGCATCTAACATGGTAAGATATCGTCGATATACATCCATTGAAGCCCATTGAGGACGATGGTCACTCTGTTTTGATTGAACATTTTCGAAATCTATTTCCGCCATTTTAAGTCCAAACACATCATATATTTGGGTGAATTTGCATCTAATTTGTTAAGATATCGTCGATTTACATCCATCGCAGCCCTTTGAGGTCGATGATCACTATGTTTTGATTGTAAATTTTCGAATTCTATTTTCGGTATTTTTAGTCCAAACACATCATATATTTGAGTGAATTTGCATCTAACATGGTGAGATATCTTCGATTTACATCCATTGAAGCCCATTGAGGTCGATGGTCACTCTGTTTTGATTGAATATTTTAGAAATCTATTTCCGACATTTTAAGTCCAAACACATCATATATTTTAGTGAATTTGCATCCTTACTTGGTGATATATTGTCGATTTACATCCATTGAAACCTATTGAGGTCGATGGTCACTCTGTTTTGATTGAACAGTTTCGAAATCTATTTCCGCCATTATAAGTTAAAACACATCATATATTTAAGTGAATTTGCATCTAACATGGTAAGTTATCGTCGATATACATCCATTGAAGCCCATTGAGGACGATGGTCACCCTGTTTTGATTGAATATTTTAGAAATATATTTCCGCAATTTTAAGTCCAAACACATCATATATTTGAGTGAATTTGCATCTAACATGGTAAGATATCGTCGATTTACATCCATTGAAACCTATTGAGGTCGATGGTCACTCTGTTTTGATTGAATATTTTCGAAATCTATTTCCGAAATTTTAAGTCCAAACACATCATAAATTTGAGTGAATTTGCATCTAACTTGGTAAGAACTCGTCGATTTACATCCATTCAAGCCAATTGAGGTCGATGATCACTATGTTTTGATTGAACATTTTCGAAATCTATTTCCGCCACTTTAAGTCCAAACAAATCTCATATTCGAGTGAATTTGCATCTAACATGGTAAGATACCGTCGATATACATCCATTGGAGCCTATTGAGGTCAATGATGACTATGTTTTAATTGAACATTTTCGAAATTCATTTCCGCCATTTTAAGTCCAAACACATCATATATTTGAGTGAATTTGCATCTAACATGGTAAGATATCGTCGCTCTACATCTATTGAAGCCCATTGAGGTCGATAATGACTATGTTTGGATTGAACATTTTCGAAATCTATTCCCGCCATTTTAAGTCCACACACATCATATATTTGAGTGAATTTGCATCTAACATGGTAAGATATCGTCGATTTACATCCAATGAAGCCCATTGAGGTCGATGATCACTATGTTTTGATTGAACATTTTAGAAATCTATTTCCGCCATTTTAAGTCCAAACACATCATTTCTTATATATTTGAGTGAATTTGCATCTAACTTGGTAACATATCGTCGATTCACATCCATCGCAGCCCATTGAGGTCGATGATCACTATGTTTTGATTGTAAATTTTCGAATTCTATTTCAGCCATTTTAAGTCCAAACACATCATATAATCGAGTGAATTTGCATCTAACATGGTAAGATATCGTTGATTTACATCGGATGAAGCCCATTGAGGTCGATGATCACTCTGTTTTGATTGAATATTTTCGAAATCTATTTCCGCCATTTTAAGTCCAAACACATCATATATTTGAGTGAATTTGCATCTAACATGGTAAGATATCGTAGATTTACATCGAATGAAACCCATTGAGGTCGATGTTCACTATGTTCTGTTTGAACATTTTAGAAATCTATTTCCGCCATTTTAAGTCCAAACACATCATTTCTTATATATTTGAGTGAATTTGCATCTAACTTGGTAAGATATCGTGGATTTACATCCATCGCAGCCCACTGAGGTCGATGATAACTATGTTTTGATTGTAAATTTTCGAATTCTATTTCCGCCATTTTAAGTCCAAACACATCATATATTCGAGTGAATTTGCATCTAACATGGAAAGATATCTTCGATTTACATCCATTGAAGCCCATTGAGGTCGATGGTCATTCTGTTTTGATTGAATATTTTGGAAATCTATTTCCGATATTTTCAGTCCAAACCATCATATATTTTAGTGATTTTGCATCTAACTTGGTAAGATATCGTCGATTTACATCCATTGAAGCCCATTGAGGTCGATGGTCACTCTGTTTTGATTGAATATTTTCGAAATCTATTTCCGACATTTTAAGTCCAAACACATCATTCCTTATATATTTGAGTGAATTTGCATCTAACTTGGTAAGATATCGTCGATTTACATCCATTGAAGCCTATTGAGGTCGATGGTCACTCTGTTTTGATTGAATATTTTTGAAATCTATTTCCGACATTTTAAGTCCAAATACATCATTTCTCATATATTTGAGTGAATTGGCATCTAACTTGGTAAGATATCGTCGATTTACATCCATTGAAGCCCATTGAGGTCGAATATCACTATGTTTTGAATGAACATTTTCGAAATCTATTTCCGCCATTTTAAGTCCAAACAAATCATTTATTTGAGTGAATTTGCATCTAACATGGTAAGATATCGTCGATTTACATCCATTGAAGCCTATTGAGGTGGATGGTCACTCTGTTTTGATTGAACATTTTCGAAATCCTTCCCGCCATTTTAAGTCCGACCACATCATATATTTGAGTGAATTTGCAGCTAACATGTTAAAATTATCGTCGATTTACATCTATTGAAGCCCATTGAGGTCGATGATCACTATGTTTTGATTTGACATTTTCGAAATCTATTTCCGACATTTTAAGTCCAAACACATCATATATTCGAGTGAATTTGCATCTAACATGGTAAGATATCTTAGATTTACATCGAATGAAGCCCATTGAGGTCGATGATCACTATGTTTTGATATGACATTTTCGAAATCTGTTTCCGACATTTTAAGTCTAAACACATCATATATTCGAGTGAATTTGCATCTAACATGGTAAGATATCGTCGATTTACATCCAATGAAGCCCATTGAGGTCGATGATTACTATGTTTTGTTTGAACATTTTAGAAATCTATTTCCGCCATTTTAAGTCCAAACACATCATTTCTTATATATTTGAGTGAATTTGCATCTAACTTGGTAAGATATCGTCGATTTACATCCATCTCAGCCCATTGAGGTCGATGATCACTATGTTTTGATTGAACATTTTCGAAATCTATTTCCGCCTTTTTAAGTCCAAACACATCATATATTCGAGTGAATTTGCATCTAACATGGTAAGATATCTTCGATTTACATCCATTGAAGCCCATTGAGGTCGATGGTCACTCTGTTTTGATTGAATATTTTCGAAATCTATTTCCGACATTTTAAGTCCAAATACATCATTTCTCATATATTTGAGTGAATTGGCATCTAACTTGGTAAGATATCGTCGATTTACATCCATTGAAGCCCATTGAGGTCGAATATCACTATGTTTTGAATGAACATTTTCGAAATCTATTTCCGCCATTTTAAGTCCAAACAAATCATTTATTTGAGTGAATTTGCATCTAACATGGTAAGATATCGTCGATTTACATCCATTGAAGCCTATTGAGGTGGATGGTCACTCTGTTTTGATTGAACATTTTCGAAATCCTTCCCGCCATTTTAAGTCCGACCACATCATATATTTGAGTGAATTTGCAGCTAACATGTTAAAATTATCGTCGATTTACATCTATTGAAGCCCATTGAGGTCGATGATCACTATGTTTTGATTTGACATTTTCGAAATCTATTTCCGACATTTTAAGTCCAAACACATCATATATTCGAGTGAATTTGCATCTAACATGGTAAGATATCTTAGATTTACATCGAATGAAGCCCATTGAGGTCGATGATCACTATGTTTTGATATGACATTTTCGAAATCTGTTTCCGACATTTTAAGTCTAAACACATCATATATTCGAGTGAATTTGCATCTAACATGGTAAGATATCGTCGATTTACATCCAATGAAGCCCATTGAGGTCGATGATTACTATGTTTTGTTTGAACATTTTAGAAATCTATTTCCGCCATTTTAAGTCCAAACACATCATTTCTTATATATTTGAGTGAATTTGCATCTAACTTGGTAAGATATCGTCGATTTACATCCATCTCAGCCCATTGAGGTCGATGATCACTATGTTTTGATTGAACATTTTCGAAATCTATTTCCGCCTTTTTAAGTCCAAACACATCATATATTCGAGTGAATTTGCATCTAACATGGTAAGATATCTTCGATTTACATCCATTGAAGCCCATTGAGGTCGATGGTCACTCTGTTTTGATTGAATATTTTCGAAATCTAGTTCCGCCATTTTAAGTCCAAACACATCATATATTTGAGTGAATTTGCATCTAACATGGTAAGATATCGTCGATTTACATTCATCGAAGCCGATTGAGCTCGATGGTCACTCTGTTTTGATTGAACATTTTCGAAATCTATTTCCGCCTTTTTAAGTCCAAACACATCATATATTCGAGTGAATTTGCATCTAACATGGTAAGATATCTTCGATTTACATCCATTGAAGCCCATTGAGGTCGATGATTACTATGTTTTGATGGAATATTTTCGAAATCTATTTCCGCCAATTTAAGTCCAAACAAATCATATATTTGAGTGAATTTGCATCTAACATGGTAAATTATCGTCGATTTACATCCATTGAAGCCTATTGAGGTCGATGATCACTATGTTTTGATTGAACATTTTCGAAATTCATTTCCGCCAATTTAAGTCCAAACACATCATATATTTGAGTGAATTTGCATCTAACATGGTAAGATATCGTCGATTTACATCCAATGAAGCCCATTGAGGTCGATGATCACTATGTTTTGATTGAACATTTTCGAAATTCATTTCCGCCAATTTAAGTCCAAACACATCATATATTTGAGTGAATTTTCATTTAACATGGTAAGATATCGTCGATTTACATCCAATGAAGCCCATTGAGGTCGATGATTACTATGTTTTGATAGAACATTTTAGGAATCTATATCCGCCATTTTGAGTCCAAACACATCATTCCTTATATATTTGAGTGAATTTGCATCTAACTTGGTGAGATATCTTCGATTTACTTCCATTGAAGCCAATTGAGGTCGATGATCACTATGTTTTGATTCGACATTTTCGAAATCTGTTTCCGACATTTTAAGTCCAAACACATCATATATGCGAGTGAATTTGCATCTAACATGGTAAGATATCGTCGATATACATTCATCGAAGCCGATTGAGGTCGATGGTCACTCTGTTTTGATTGAACATTTTCGAAATCTATTTCCGCCTTTTTAAGTCCAAACACATCATATATTCGAGTGAATTTGCATCTAACATGGTAAGATATCTTCGATTTACATCCATTGAAGCCCATTGAGGTCGATGATTACTATGTTTTGATGGAATATTTTCGAAATCTATTTCCGCCAATTTAAGTCCAAACAAATCATATATTTGAGTGAATTTGCATCTAACATGGTAAATTATCGTCGATTTACATCCATTGAAGCCTATTGAGGTCGATGATCACTATGTTTTGATTGAACATTTTCGAAATTCATTTCCGCCAATTTAAGTCCAAACACATCATATATTTGAGTGAATTTGCATCTAACATGGTAAGATATCGTCGATTTACATCCAATGAAGCCCATTGAGGTCGATGATCACTATGTTTTGATTGAACATTTTCGAAATTCATTTCCGCCAATTTAAGTCCAAACACATCATATATTTGAGTGAATTTTCATTTAACATGGTAAGATATCGTCGATTTACATCCAATGAAGCCCATTGAGGTCGATGATTACTATGTTTTGATAGAACATTTTAGGAATCTATATCCGCCATTTTGAGTCCAAACACATCATTCCTTATATATTTGAGTGAATTTGCATCTAACTTGGTGAGATATCTTCGATTGACTTCCATTGAAGCCAATTGAGGTCGATGATCACTATGTTTTGATTCGACATTTTCGAAATCTGTTTCCGACATTTTAAGTCCAAACACATCATATATTCGAGTGAATTTGCATCTAACATGGTAAGATATCGTCGATTTACATCCAATGAAGCCCATTGAGGTCGATGATCACTATGTTTTGATTGAACATTTTCGAAATTCATTTCCGCCAATTTAAGTCCAAACACATCATATATTTGAGTGAATTTTCATTTAACATGGTAAGATATCGTCGATTTACATCCAATGAAGCCCATTGAGGTCGATAATTACTATGTTTTGATAGAACATTTTAGGAATCTATATCCGCCATTTTGAGTCCAAACACATCATTCCTTATATATTTGAGTGAATTTGCATCTAACTTGGTGAGATATCTTCGATTTACTTCCATTGAAGCCAATTGAGGTCGATGATCACTATGTTTTGATTTGACATTTTCGAAATCTGTTTCCGACATTTTAAGTCCAAACACATCATATATTCGAGTGAATTTGCATCTAACATGGTAAGATATCGTCGATTTACATCCATTGAAGCCTATTGAGGTCGATGATCACTATGTTTTGATTGAAAATTTTCGAAATTCATTTCCGCCAATTTAAGTCCAAACACATCATATATTTGAGTGAATTTTCATCTAACATGGTAAGATATCGTCGATTTACATCCAATGAAGCCCATTGAGGTCGATGATTACTATATTTTGATTGAACATTTTAGGAATCTATTTCCGCCATTTTGAGTCCAAACACATCATTTCTTATATATTTGAGTGAATTTGCATCTAACTTGGTGAGATATCTTCGATTTACTTCCATTGAAGCCAATTGAGGTCGATGATCACTATGTTTTGATTCGACATTTTCGAAATCTGTTTCCGACATTTTAAGTCCAAACACATCATATATGCGAGTGAATTTGCATCTAACATGGTAAGATATCGTCGATATACATTCATCGAAGCCGATTGAGGTCGATGGTCACTCTGTTTTGATTGAACATTTTCGAAATCTATTTCCGCCTTTTTAAGTCCAAACACATCATATATTCGAGTGAATTTGCATCTAACATGGTAAGATATCTTCGATTTACATCTATTGAAGCCCATTGAGGTCGATGATTACTATGTTTTGATGGAATATTTTCGAAATCTATTTCCGCCAATTTAAGTCCAAACAAATCATATATTTGAGTGAATTTGCATCTAACATGGTAAATTATCGTCGATTTACATCCATTGAAGCCTATTGAGGTCGATGATCACTATGTTTTGATTGAACATTTTCGAAATTCATTTCCGCCAATTTAAGTCCAAACACATCATATATTTGAGTGAATTTGCATCTAACATGGTAAGATATCGTCGATTTACATCCAATGAAGCCCATTGAGGTCGATGATCACTATGTTTTGATTGAACATTTTCGAAATTCATTTCCGCCAATTTAAGTCCAAACACATCATATATTTGAGTGAATTTTCATTTAACATGGTAAGATATCGTCGATTTACATCCAATGAAGCCCATTGAGGTCGATGATTACTATGTTTTGATAGAACATTTTAGGAATCTATATCCGCCATTTTGAGTCCAAACACATCATTCCTTATATATTTGAGTGAATTTGCATCTAACTTGGTGAGATATCTTCGATTTACTTCCATTGAAGCCAATTGAGGTCGATGATCACTATGTTTTGATTCGACATTTTCGAAATCTGTTTCCGACATTTTAAGTCCAAACACATCATATATTCGAGTGAATTTGCATCTAACATGGTAAGATATCGTCGATTTACATCCAATGAAGCCCATTGAGGTCGATGATCACTATGTTTTGATTGAACATTTTCGAAATTCATTTCCGCCAATTTAAGTCCAAACACATCATATATTTGAGTGAATTTTCATTTAACATGGTAAGATATCGTCGATTTACATCCAATGAAGCCCATTGAGGTCGATAATTACTATGTTTTGATAGAACATTTTAGGAATCTATATCCGCCATTTTGAGTCCAAACACATCATTCCTTATATATTTGAGTGAATTTGCATCTAACTTGGTGAGATATCTTCGATTTACTTCCATTGAAGCCAATTGAGGTCGATGATCACTATGTTTTGATTTGACATTTTCGAAATCTGTTTCCGACATTTTAAGTCCAAACACATCATATATTCGAGTGAATTTGCATCTAACATGGTAAGATATCGTCGATTTACATCCATTGAAGCCTATTGAGGTCGATGATCACTATGTTTTGATTGAAAATTTTCGAAATTCATTTCCGCCAATTTAAGTCCAAACACATCATATATTTGAGTGAATTTTCATCTAACATGGTAAGATATCGTCGATTTACATCCAATGAAGCCCATTGAGGTCGATGATTACTATATTTTGATTGAACATTTTAGGAATCTATTTCCGCCATTTTGAGTCCAAACACATCATTTCTTATATATTTGAGTGAATTTGCATCTAACTTGGTAAGATATCGTCGATTTACATCCATCGCAGCCCATTGAGGTCGATGATCACTATGTTCTGTTTGAACATTTTAGAAATCTATTTCCGCCATTTTAAGTCCAAACACATCTTTTCTTATATATTTGAGTGAATTTGCATCTAACTTGGTGAGATATCTTCGATTTACTTCCATTGAAGCCAATTGAGGTCGATGATCACTATGTTTTGATTTGACATTTTCGAAATCTGTTTCCGACATTTTAAGTCCAAACACATCATTTCTTATATATTTGAGTGAATTTGCATCTAACTTGGTAAGATATCGTCGATTTACATCCATCGCAGCCCATTGAGGTCGATGATCACTATGTTTTGTTTGAACATTTTAGAAATCTATTTCCGCCATTTTAAGTCCAAACACATCATTTCTTATATATTTGAGTGAATTTGCATCTAACATGGTAAGATATCGTCGATTTACATTCATCGAAGCCGATTGAGGTCGATGGTCACTCTGTTTTGATTGAACATTTTCGAAATGTATTTCCGCCTTTTTAAGTCCAAACACATCATATATTCGAGTGAATTTGCATCTAACATGGTAAGATATCTTCGATTTACATCCATTGAAGCCCATTGAGGTCGATGATTACTATGTTTTGATGGAATATTTTCGAAATCTATTTCCGCCAATTTAAGTCCAAACAAATCATATATTTGAGTGAATTTGCATCTAACATGGTAAATTATCGTCGATTTACATCCATTGAAGCCTATTGAGGTCGATGATCACTATGTTTTGATTGAACATTTTCGAAATTCATTTCCGCCAATTTAAGTCCAAACACATCATATATTTGAGTGAATTTGCATCTAACATGGTAAGATATCGTCGATTTACATCCAATGAAGCCCATTGAGGTCGATGATTACTATGTTTTGATTGAACATTTTAGGAATCTATTTCCGCCATTTTGAGTCCAAACACATCATTTCTTATATATTTGAGTGAATTTGCATCTAACTTGGTGAGATATCTTCGATTTACTTCCATTGAAGCCAATTGAGGTCGATGATCACTATGTTTTGATTTGACATTTTCGAAATCTGTTTCCGACATTTTAAGTCCAAACACATCATATATTCGAGTGAATTTGCATCTAACATGGTAAGATATCGTCGATTTACATCCAATGAAGCCCATTGAGGTCGATGATCACTATGTTTTGATTGAACATTTTCGAAATTCATTTCCGCCAATTTAAGTCCAAACACATCATATATTTGAGTGAATTTTCATTTAACATGGTAAGATATCGTCGATTTACATCCAATGAAGCCCATTGAGGTCGATGATTACTATGTTTTGATAGAACATTTTAGGAATCTATATCCGCCATTTTGAGTCCAAACACATCATTTCTTATATATTTGAGTGAATTTGCATCTAACTTGGTGAGATATCTTCGATTTACTTCCATTGAAGCCAATTGAGGTCGATGATCACTATGTTTTGATTTGACATTTTCGAAATCTGTTTCCGACATTTTAAGTCCAAACACATCATATATTCGAGTGAATTTGCATCTAACATGGTAAGATATCGTCGATTTACATCCATTGAAGCCTATTGAGGTCGATGATCACTATGTTTTGATTGAAAATTTTCGAAATTCATTTCCGCCAATTTAAGTCCAAACACATCATATATTTGAGTGAATTTTCATCTAACATGGTAAGATATCGTCGATTTACATCCAATGAAGCCCATTGAGGTCGATGATTACTATATTTTGATTGAACATTTTAGGAATCTATTTCCGCCATTTTGAGTCCAAACACATCATTTCTTATATATTTGAGTGAATTTGCATCTAACTTGGTAAGATATCGTCGATTTACATCCATCGCAGCCCATTGAGGTCGATGATCACTATGTTTTGTTTGAACATTTTAGAAATCTATTTCCGCCATTTTAAGTCCAAACACATCTTTTCTTATATATTTGAGTGAATTTGCATCTAACTTGGTGAGATATCTTCGATTTACTTCCATTGAAGCCAATTGAAGTCGATGATCACTATGTTTTGATTTGACATTTTCGAAATCTGTTTCCGACATTTTAAGTCCAAACACATCATATATTCGAGTGAATTTTCATCTAACATGGTAAGATATCGTCGATTTACATCCAATGAAGCCCATTGAGGTCGATGATTACTATGTTTTGTTTGAACATTTTAGAAATCTATTTCCGCCATTTTAAGTCCAAACACATCATTTCTTATATATTTGAGTGAATTTGCATCTAACTTGGTAAGATATCGTCGATTTACATCCATCGCAGCACATTGAGGTCGATGATCACTATGTTTTGTTTGAACATTTTAGAAATCTATTTCCGCCATTTTAAGTCCAAACACAGCTTTTCTTATATATTTGAGTGAATTTGCATCTAACTTGTTAAGATATCGTCGATTTACATCAATCGCAGCCCATTGAGGTCGATGATCACTATGTTTTGTTTGAACATTTTAGAAATCTATTTCCGCCATTTTAAGTCCAAACACATCATTTCTTATATATTTGAGTGAATTTGCATCTAACTTGGTAAGATATCGTCGATTTACATCCATCACAGCCCATTGAGGTCGATGATCACTATGTTTTGTTTGAACATTTTAGAAATCTATTTCCGCCATTTTAAGTCCAAACACATCATTTCTTATATATTTGAGTGAATTTGCATCTAACTTGGTAAGATATCGTCGATTTACATCAATCGCAGCCCATTGAGGTCGATGATCACTATGTTTTGTTTGAACATTTTAGAAATCTATTTCCGACATTTTAAGTCCAAATACATCATTTCTCATATATTTGAGTGACTTGGCATCTAACTTGGTAAGATATCGTCGATTTACATCCATTGAAGCCTATTGAGGTGGATGGTCACTCTGTTTTAATTGAACATTTTCGAAATCCTTCCCGCCAATTTAAGTCCGACCACATCATATATTTGAGTGAATTTGCAGCTAACATGGTAAAATTATCGTCGATTTACATCCATTGAAGCCCATTGAGGTCGATGATCACTATGATTTGATTTGACATTTTTAAGTCCAAACACATCATATATTTGAGTGAATTTGCATCTAACTTGGTAAGATATCGTCGATTTACATCAATCGCAGCCCATTGAGGTCGATGATCACTATGTTTTGTTTGAATATTTTAGAAATCTATTTCCGCCATTTTAAGTCCAAACACATCATTTTTTATATATTTGAGTGAATTTGCATCTAACTTGGTAAGATATCGTCGATTTACATCAATCGCAGCCCATTGAGGTCGATGATCACTATGTTTTGTTTGAACATTTTAGAAATCTATTTCCGCCATTTTAAGTCCAAACACATCATTTCTTATATATTTGAGTGAATTTGCATCTAACATGGTAAGATATCGTCGATTTACATCCATTGAAGCCTATTGAGGTGGATGGTCACTCTGTTTTGATTGAACATTTTCGAAATCCTTCCCGCCATTTTAAGTCCGACCACATCATATATTTGAGTGAATTTGCAGCTAACATGGTGAAATTATCGTCGATTTACATCCATTGAAGCCCATTGAGGTCGATGATCACTATGTTTTGATTTGACATTTTCGAAATCTATTTCCGACATTTTAAGTCCAAACACATCATATATTCGAGTGAATTTGCATTTAACATGGTAAGATATCGTCGATTTACATCCATTGAAGCCCATTGAGGTCGATGGTCACTCTGTTTTGATTGAATATTTTCGAAATCTATTTCCGCCATTTTAAGTCCAAACACATCATATATTTGAGTGAATTTGCATCTAACATGGTAAGATATCGTCGATTTACATTCATTGAAGCCGATTGAGGTCGATGGTCACTCTGTTTTGATTGAATATTTTCGAAATCTATTTCCGCCATTTTAAGTCCAAACACATCATTTCTTATATATTTGAGTGAATTTGCATCTAACATGGTAAGATATCGTCGATTTACATCCATTGAAGCCTATTGAGGTGGATGGTCACTCTGTTTTGATTGAACATTTTCGAAATCCTTCCCGCCATTTTAAGTCCGACCACATCATATATTTGAGTGAATTTGCAGCTAACATGGTGAAATTATCGTCGATTCACATCCATTGAAGCCCATTGAGGTCGATGATCACTATGTTTTGATTTGACATTTTCGAAATCTATTTCCGACATTTTAAGTCCAAACACATCATATATTCGAGTGAATTTGCATTTAACATGGTAAGATATCGTCGACTTACATCCATTGAAGCCCATTGAGGTCGATGGTCACTCTGTTTTGATTGAATATTTTCGAAATCTATTTCCGCCATTTTAAGTCCAAACACATCATATATTTGAGTGAATTTGCATCTAACATGGTAAGATATCGTCGATTTACATTCATTGAAGCCGATTGAGGTCGATGGTCAATCTGTTTTGATTGAATATTTTCGAAATCTATTTCCGCCACTTAAAGTCCAAACAAATCTCATATTTGAGTGATCTTTCATCAAACTTGCTAAGATATCGTCGATTTACATCCATCGCAGCCCATTGAGGTCGATGATCACCATGTTTTGATTGAACATTTTCGAAATCTATTTCCTCCTTTTTAAGTCCAAACACATCATATATTCGAGTGAATTTGCATCTAACATGGTAAGATATCTTCGATTTACATCCATTGAAGCCCTTTGAGGTCGATGGTCACTCTGTTTTGATTGGATATTTTCGAAATCTATTTCCGCCAATTTAAGTCCGACCACATCATATATTTGAGTGAATTTGCAGCTAACATGGTGAAATTATCGTCGATTTACATCCATTGAAGCCCATTGAGGTCGATGATCACTATGTTTTGATTTGACATTTTCGAAATCTATTTCCGACATTTTAAGTCCAAACACATCATATATTCGAGTGAATTTGCATTTAACATGGTAAGATATCGTCGATTTACATCCATTGAAGCCCATTGAGGTCGATGGTCACTCTGTTTTGATTGAATATTTTCGAAATCTATTTCCGCCATTTTAAGTCCAAACACATCATATATTTGAGTGAATTTGCATCTAACATGGTAAGATATCGTCGATTTACATTCATTGAAGCCGATTGAGGTCGATGGTCACTCTGTTTTGATTGAATATTTTCGAAATCTATTTCCGCCATTTTAAGTCCAAACACATCATTTCTTATATATTTGAGTGAATTTGCATCTAACATGGTAAGATATCGTCGATTTACATCCATTGAAGCCTATTGAGGTGGATGGTCACTCTGTTTTGATTGAACATTTTCGAAATCCTTCCCGCCATTTTAAGTCCGACCACATCATATATTTGAGTGAATTTGCAGCTAACATGGTGAAATTATCGTCGATTCACATCCATTGAAGCCCATTGAGGTCGATGATCACTATGTTTTGATTTGACATTTTCGAAATCTATTTCCGACATTTTAAGTCCAAACACATCATATATTCGAGTGAATTTGCATTTAACATGGTAAGATATCGTCGACTTACATCCATTGAAGCCCATTGAGGTCGATGGTCACTCTGTTTTGATTGAATATTTTCGAAATCTATTTCCGCCATTTTAAGTCCAAACACATCATATATTTGAGTGAATTTGCATCTAACATGGTAAGATATCGTCGATTTACATTCATTGAAGCCGATTGAGGTCGATGGTCAATCTGTTTTGATTGAATATTTTCGAAATCTATTTCCGCCACTTAAAGTCCAAACAAATCTCATATTTGAGTGATCTTTCATCAAACTTGCTAAGATATCGTCGATTTACATCCATCGCAGCCCATTGAGGTCGATGATCACCATGTTTTGATTGAACATTTTCGAAATCTATTTCCTCCTTTTTAAGTCCAAACACATCATATATTCGAGTGAATTTGCATCTAACATGGTAAGATATCTTCGATTTACATCCATTGAAGCCCTTTGAGGTCGATGGTCACTCTGTTTTGATTGGATATTTTCGAAATCTATTTCCGCCAATTTAAGTCCAAACAAATCATATATTTGAGTGAATTTGCATCTAACATGGTAAAATATCGTCGATTTACATCCATTGAAGCCTATTGAGGTCGATGATCATTATGTTTTGATGGAACATTTTCGAAATCTATTTCCGCCTTTTTAAGTCCAAACACATCATATATTCGAGTGAATTTGCATCTAACATGGTAAGATATCTTCGATTTACATCCATTGAAGCCCTTTGAGGTCGATGGTCACTCTGTTTTGATTGAATATTTTCGAAATCTATTTCCGCCAATTTAAGTCCAAACAAATCATATATTCGAGTGAATTTGCATCTAACATGGTAAAATATCGTCGATTTACATCCATTGAAGCCTATTGAGGTCGATGATCACTATGTTTTGATTGAACATTTTCGAAATCTATTTCCGCCTTTTTAAGTCCAAACACATCATATATTCGAGTGAATTTGCATCTAACATGGTAAGATATCGTCTATTTACATCCAATGAAGCCCATTGAGGTCCGATGATTACTATGTTTTGTTTGAACATTTTAGAAATCTATTTCCGCCATTTTAAGTCCAAACACATCATTTCTCATATATTTGAGTGAATTTGCATCTAACTTGGTAAGATATCGTCGATTTACATCCATCGCAGCCCATTGAGGTCGATGATCACTATGTTTTGATTGAACATTTTCGAAATCTATTTCCGCCTTTTTAAGTCCAAACACATCATATATTTGAGTGAATTTGCATCTAACATGGTAAGATATCTTAGTTTCACATCGAATGAAGCCCATTGAGGTCGATGATCACTATGTTTTGTTTGAACATTTTAGAAATCTATTTCCACCATTTTAAGTCCAAACACATCATTTCTTATATATTTGAGTGAATTGGCATCTAACTTGGTAAGATATCGTCGATTTACATCCATTGAAGCCCATTGAGGTCGAATATCACTATGTTTTGAATGAACATTTTCGAAATCTATTTCCGCCATTTTAAGTCCAAACAAATCATTTATTTGAGTGAATTTGCATCTAACATGGTAAGATATCGTCGATTTACATCCATTGAAGCCTATTGAGGTGGATGGTCACTCTGTTTTGATTGAATATTTTCGAAATCTATTTCCGCCATTTTAAGTCCCAACACATCATATATTTGAGTGAATTTGCATCTAACTTGGTAAGATATCGTCGATTTACATCCATCGCAGCCCATTGAGGTCGATGATCACTATGTTTTGTTTGAACATTTTAGAAATCTATTTCCTCCATTTTAAGTCCAAACACATCATTTCTTATATATTTGAGTGAATTGGCATCTAACTTGGTAAGATATCGTCGATTTACATCCATTGAAGCCCATTGAGGTCGAATATCACTATGTTTTGAATGAACATTTTCGAAATCTATTTCCGCCATTTTAAGTCCAAACAAATCATTTATTTGAGTGAATTTGCATCTAACATGGTAAGATATCGTCGATTTACATCCATTGAAGCCTATTGAGGTGGATGGTCACTCTGTTTTGATTGAACATTTTCGAAATCCTTCCCGCCATTTTAAGTCCGACCACATCATATATTTGAGTGAATTTGCAGGTAACATGGTGAAACTATCGTCGATTTACATCCATTGAAGCCCATTGAGGTCGAATATCACTATGTTTTGAATGAACATTTTCGAAATCTATTTCCGCCATTTAAAGTCCAAACAAATCATTTATTTGAGTTAATTTGCATCTAACATGGTAAGATATCGTCGATTTACATCCATTGAAGCCTATTGAGGTGGATGGTCACTCTGTTTTAATTGAACATTTGATTTGACATTTTCGAAATCTATATCCGACATTTTAAGTCCAAACACGTCATATATTCGAGTGAATTTGCATCTAACATGGTAAGATATCGGTGATTTACATCCAATGAAGCCCATTGAGGTCGATGATCACTATGTTTTGTTTGAACATTTTAGAAATCTATTTCCGACATTTTAAGTCCAAATACATCATTTCTCATATATTTGAGTGAATTGGAATCTAACTTGGTAAGATATCGTCGATTTACATCCATTGAAGCCAATTGAGGTCGAATATCACTATGTTTTGAATGAACATTTTCGAAATCTATTTCCGTCATTTTAAGTCCAAACAAATCATTTATTTGAGTGAATTTGCATCTAACATGGTAAGATATCGTCGATTTACATCCATTGAAGCCTATTGAGGTGGATGGTCACTCTGTTGTGATTGAACATTTTCGAAATCTTTCCCGCCATTTTAAGTCCTACCACATCATATATTTGAGTGAATTTGCAGCTAACATGGTAAAATTATCGTCGATTTACATCCATTGAAGCCCATTGAGGTCGATGATCACTATGTTTTGATTTGACATTTCCGAAATCTATTTCCGACATTTTAAGTCCAAACACATCAAATATTTGAGTGAATTTGCATCTAACATGGTAAGATATCTTCGATTTACATCCATTGAATCCCATTGAGGTCGATGGTCACTCTGTTTTGATTGAATATTTTCGAAATCTATTTCCGCCATTTTAAGTCCAAACACATCAAATATTTGAGTGAATTTGCATCTAACATGGTAAGATATCTTAGATTCACACCGAATGCAGCCCATTGAGGTCGATGATCACTATGTTTTGTTTGAACATTTTAGAAATCTATTTCCACCATTTTAAGTCCAAACACATCATTTTTTATATATTTGAGTGAATTTGCATCTAACTTGGTAAGATATCGTCGATTTACATCCATCGCAGCCCATTGAGGTCGATGATCACTATGTTTTGTTTGAACATTTTAGAAATCTATTTCCTCCATTTTAAGTCCAAACACATCATTTCTTATATATTTGAGTGAATTGGCATCTAACTTGGTAAGATATCGTCGATTTACATCCATTGAAGCCCATTGAGGTCGAATATCACTATGTTTTGAATGAACATTTTCGAAATCTATTTCCGCCATTTTAAGTCCAAACAAATCATTTATTTGAGTGAATTTGCATCTAACATGGTAAGATATCGTCGATTTACATCCATTGAAGCCTATTGAGGTGGATGGTCACTCTGTTTTGATTGAACATTTTCGAAATCCTTCCCGCCATTTTAAGTCCGACCACATCATATATTTGAGTGAATTTGCAGGTAACATGGTGAAACTATCGTCGATTTACATCCATTGAAGCCCATTGAGGTCGAATATCACTATGTTTTGAATGAACATTTTCGAAATCTATTTCCGCCATTTAAAGTCCAAACAAATCATTTATTTGAGTTAATTTGCATCTAACATGGTAAGATATCGTCGATTTACATCCATTGAAGCCTATTGAGGTGGATGGTCACTCTGTTTTAATTGAACATTTGATTTGACATTTTCGAAATCTATATCCGACATTTTAAGTCCAAACACGTCATATATTCGAGTGAATTTGCATCTAACATGGTAAGATATCTTAGATTTACATCGAATGAAGCCCACTGAGGTCGATGATCACTATGTTTTGATTTGACATTTTCGAAATCAGTTTCCGACATTTTAAGTCCAAACACGTCATATATTCGAGTGAATTTGCATCTAACATGGTAAGATATCGGTGATTTACATCCAATGAAGCCCATTGAGGTCGATGATCACTATGTTTTGTTTGAACATTTTAGAAATCTATTTCCGACATTTTAAGTCCAAATACATCATTTCTCATATATTTGAGTGAATTGGAATCTAACTTGGTAAGATATCGTCGATTTACATCCATTGAAGCCAATTGAGGTCGAATATCACTATGTTTTGAATGAACATTTTCGAAATCTATTTCCGTCATTTTAAGTCCAAACAAATCATTTATTTGAGTGAATTTGCATCTAACATGGTAAGATATCGTCGATTTACATCCATTGAAGCCTATTGAGGTGGATGGTCACTCTGTTGTGATTGAACATTTTCGAAATCTTTCCCGCCATTTTAAGTCCTACCACATCATATATTTGAGTGAATTTGCAGCTAACATGGTAAAATTATCGTCGATTTACATCCATTGAAGCCCATTGAGGTCGATGATCACTATGTTTTGATTTGACATTTCCGAAATCTATTTCCGACATTTTAAGTCCAAACACATCAAATATTTGAGTGAATTTGCATCTAACATGGTAAGATATCTTCGATTTACATCCATTGAATCCCATTGAGGTCGATGGTCACTCTGTTTTGATTGAATATTTTCGAAATCTATTTCCGCCATTTTAAGTCCAAACACATCAAATATTTGAGTGAATTTGCATCTAACATGGTAAGATATCTTAGATTCACACCGAATGCAGCCCATTGAGGTCGATGATCACTATGTTTTGTTTGAACATTTTAGAAATCTATTTCCGCCATTTTAAGTCCAAACACATCATTTCTTATATATTTGAGTGAATTTGCATCTAACTTGGTAAGATATCGTCGATTTACATCAATCGCAGCCCATTGAAGTCGATGATCACTATGTTTTGTTTGAACATTTTAGAAATCTATTTCCGACATTTTAAGTCCAAATACATCATTTCTCATATATTTGAGTGAATTGGCATCTAACTTGGTAAGATATCGTCGATTTACATCCATTGAAGACCATTGAGGTCGAATATCACATTTTCGAAATCTGTTTCCGTCATTTTAAGTCCAAACAAATCATTTATTTGAGTGAATTTGCATCTAACATGGTAAGATATCGTCGATTTACATCCATTGAAGCCTATTGAGGTGGATGGTCACTCTGTTGTGATTGAACATTTTCGAAATCCTTCCCGCCATTTTAAGTCCGACCACATCATATATTTGAGTGAATTTGCAGCTAACATGGTAAAATTATCGTCGATTTACATCCATTGAAGCCCATTGAGGTCGATGATCACTATGTTTTGATTTGACATTTTCGAAATCTATTTCCGACATTTTAAGTCCAAACACATCATATATTCGAGTGAATTTGCATCTAACATGGTAAGATATCTTAGATTTACATCGAATGAAGCCCATTGAGGTCGATGATCACTATGTTTTGATTTGACATTTTCGAAATCTGTTTCCGACATTTTAAGTCCAAACACGTCATATATTCGAGTGAATTTGCATCTAACTTGCTAAGATATCGACGATTTACATCCTTGAAGCCCATTGAGGTCGAGGATCAATATGTTTTGATTGAACATTTTCGAAATCTATTTCCGCCACTTTAAGTCCAAACAAATCATATATTTGAGTGAATTTGCATCTAACTTGCTAAGATATCGACGATTTACATCCTTGAAGCCCATTGAGGTCGAGGATCAATATGTTTTGATTGAACATTTTCGAAATCTATTTCCGCCACTTTAAGTCCAAACAAATCATATATTTGAGTGAATTTGCATCTAACTTGCTAAGATATCGACGATTTACATCCTTGAAGCCCATTGAGGTCGAGGATCAATATGTTTTGATTGAACATTTTCGAAATCTATTTCCGCCACTTTAAGTCCAAACAAATCATATATTTGAGTGAATTTGCATCTAACTTGCTAAGATATCGACGATTTACATCCTTGAAGCCCATTGAGGTCGAGGATCAATATGTTTTGATTGAACATTTTCAAAATCTATTTCCGACATTTTGAGTCCAAATACATCATTTCTTATATATTCGAGTGAATTTGCATCTAACTTGGTGAGATATCGTCAATTTACATCCATTTAAGCCAATTGAGGTCGATGATCACTATGTTTCGATTGAACATTTTCGAAATCTATTTCCGCCACTTTAAGTCCAAACAAATCTCATATTCGAGTGAATTTTCATCTAACTTGCTGAGATATTGTCGATTTACATCCATTGAAGCCCATTGAGGTCGGAGATCACTATGTTTTGATTGAATATTTTCGAAATCTATTTCCGCCAATTTAAGTCCAAACAAATCATATATTTGAGTGAATTTGCATCTAACATGGTAAGATATCGTCGATTTACATCCAATGAAGCCCATTGAGGTCGATGATTACTATGTTTTGATTGAACATTTTAGAAATCTATTTCCGCCATTTCAAGTCCAAACACATCATTTCTTATATATTTGAGTGAATTTGCATCTAACTTGGTGAGATATCTTCGATTTACTTCCATTGAAGCCCATGGAGGTCGATGATCACTATGTTTTGATTTGACATTTTCGAAATCTGTTTCCGACATTTTAAGTCCAAACACATCATATATTTGAGTGAATTTGCATCTAACATGGTAAGATATCGTCGATTTACATCCAATGAAGCCCATTGAGGTCCGATGATTACTATGTTTTGATTGAACATTTTAGAAATCTATTTCCGCCATTTTAAGTCCAAACACATCATTTCTTATATATTTGAGTGAATTTGCATCTAACTTGGTGAGATATCTTCGATTTATTTCCATTGAAGCCCATTGAGGTCGATGATCACTATGTTTTGATTGAACATTTTCGAAATCTATTTCCGCCTTTTTAAGTCCAAACACATCATATATTTGAGTGAATTTGCATCTAACATGGTAAGATATCTTAGATTCACATCGAATGAAGCCCATTGAGGTCGATGATCACTATGTTTTGTTTGAATATTTTAGAAATCTATTTCCGCCATTTTAAGTCCAAACACATCATTTTTTATATATTTGAGTGAATTTGCATCTAACTTGGTAAGATATCGTCGATTTACATCCATTGAAGCCTATTGAGGTGGATGGTCACTCTGTTTTGATTGAACATTTTCGAAATCCTTCCCGCCAATTTAAGTCCGACCACATCATATATTTGAGTGAATTTGCAGCTAACATAGTGAAATTATCGTCGATTTACATCCATTGAAGCCCATTGAGGTCGATGATCACTATGTTTTGATTTGACATTTTCGAAATCTATTTCCGACATTTTAAGTCCAAACACATCATATATTCGAGTGAATTTGCATCTAACATGGTAAGATATCGTCGATTTACATTCATTGAAGCCGATTGAGGTCGATGGTCAATCTGTTTTGATTGAATATTTTCGAAATCTATTTCCGCCACTTTAAGTCCAAACAAATCTCATATTTGAGTGAATTTTCATCAAACTTGCTAAGATATCGTCGATTTACATCCATCGCAGCCCATTGAGGTCGATGATCACCATGTTTTGATTGAACATTTTCGAAATCTATTTCCTCCTTTTTAAGTCCAAACACATCATATATTCGAGTGAATTTGCATCTAACATGGTAAGATATCTTCGATTTACATCCATTGAAGCCCTTTGAGGTCGATGGTCACTCTGTTTTGATTGGATATTTTCGAAATCTATTTCCGCCAATTTAAGTCCAAACAAATCATATATTTGAGTGAATTTGCATCTAACATGGTAAAATATCGTCGATTTACATCCATTGAAGCCTATTGAGGTCGATGATCACTATGTTTTGATGGAACATTTTCGAAATCTATTTCCGCCTTTTTAAGTCCAAACACATCATATATTCGAGTGAATTTGCATCTAACATGGTAAGATATCTTCGATTTACATCCAATGAAGCCCATTAAGGTCGAGGATCAATATGTTTTGATTGAACATTTTCGAAATCTATTTCCGCCACTTTAAGTCCAAACAAATCATATATTTGAGTGAATTTGCATCTAACTTGCTAAGATATCGACGATTTACATCCTTGAAGCCCATTGAGGTCGAGGATCAATATGTTTTGATTGAACATTTTCAAAATCTATTTCCGACATTTTGAGTCCAAATACATCATTTCTTATATATTCGAGTGAATTTGCATCTAACTTGGTGAGATATCGTCAATTTACATCCATTTAAGCCAATTGAGGTCGATGATCACTATGTTTCGATTGAACATTTTCGAAATCTATTTCCGCCACTTTAAGTCCAAACAAATCTCATATTCGAGTGAATTTCCATCTAACTTGCTGAGATATTGTCGATTTACATCCATTGAAGCCCATTGAGGTCGGAGATCACTATGTTTTGATTGAATATTTTCGAAATCTATTTCCGCCAATTTAAGTCCAAACAAATCATATATTTGAGTGAATTTGCATCTAACATGGTAAGATATCGTCGATTTACATCCAATGAAGCCCATTGAGGTCGATGATTACTATGTTTTGATTGAACATTTTAGAAATCTATTTCCGCCATTTCAAGTCCAAACACATCATTTCTTATATATTTGAGTGAATTTGCATCTAACTTGGTGAGATATCTTCGATTTACTTCCATTGAAGCCCATGGAGGTCGATGATCACTATGTTTTGATTTGACATTTTCGAAATCTGTTTCCGACATTTTAAGTCCAAACACATCATATATTTGAGTGAATTTGCATCTAACATGGTAAGATATCGTCGATTTACATCCAATGAAGCCCATTGAGGTCCGATGATTACTATGTTTTGATTGAACATTTTAGAAATCTATTTCCGCCATTTTAAGTCCAAACACATCATTTCTTATATATTTGAGTGAATTTGCATCTAACTTGGTGAGATATCTTCGATTTATTTCCATTGAAGCCCATTGAGGTCGATGATCACTATGTTTTGATTGAACATTTTCGAAATCTATTTCCGCCTTTTTAAGTCCAAACACATCATATATTTGAGTGAATTTGCATCTAACATGGTAAGATATCTTAGATTCACATCGAATGAAGCCCATTGAGGTCGATGATCACTATGTTTTGTTTGAATATTTTAGAAATCTATTTCCGCCATTTTAAGTCCAAACACATCATTTTTTATATATTTGAGTGAATTTGCATCTAACTTGGTAAGATATCGTCGATTTACATCCATTGAAGCCTATTGAGGTGGATGGTCACTCTGTTTTGATTGAACATTTTCGAAATCCTTCCCGCCAATTTAAGTCCGACCACATCATATATTTGAGTGAATTTGCAGCTAACATAGTGAAATTATCGTCGATTTACATCCATTGAAGCCCATTGAGGTCGATGATCACTATGTTTTGATTTGACATTTTCGAAATCTATTTCCGACATTTTAAGTCCAAACACATCATATATTCGAGTGAATTTGCATCTAACATGGTAAGATATCGTCGATTTACATTCATTGAAGCCGATTGAGGTCGATGGTCAATCTGTTTTGATTGAATATTTTCGAAATCTATTTCCGCCACTTTAAGTCCAAACAAATCTCATATTTGAGTGAATTTTCATCAAACTTGCTAAGATATCGTCGATTTACATCCATCGCAGCCCATTGAGGTCGATGATCACCATGTTTTGATTGAACATTTTCGAAATCTATTTCCTCCTTTTTAAGTCCAAACACATCATATATTCGAGTGAATTTGCATCTAACATGGTAAGATATCTTCGATTTACATCCATTGAAGCCCTTTGAGGTCGATGGTCACTCTGTTTTGATTGGATATTTTCGAAATCTATTTCCGCCAATTTAAGTCCAAACAAATCATATATTTGAGTGAATTTGCATCTAACATGGTAAAATATCGTCGATTTACATCCATTGAAGCCTATTGAGGTCGATGATCACTATGTTTTGATGGAACATTTTCGAAATCTATTTCCGCCTTTTTAAGTCCAAACACATCATATATTCGAGTGAATTTGCATCTAACATGGTAAGATATCTTCGATTTACATCCAATGAAGCCCATTAAGGTCGATGATTACTATGTTTTGATTGAACATTTTAGAAATCTATTTCCGCCATTGTAAGTCCAAACACATCATTTCTTATATATTTGAGTGAATTTGCATCTAACTTGGTGAGATATCTTCGATTTACTTCCATTGAAGCCCATTGATGTCGATGATCACTATGTTTTGATTTGACATTTTCGAAATCTGTTTCCGACATTTTAAGTCCAAACACATCATATATTCGAGTGTATTTGCATCTAACATGGTAAGATATCTTCGATTTACATCCATTGAAGCCCATTGAGGTCGATGGTCACTCTGTTTTGATTGAATATTTTCGAAATCTATTTCCGCCATTTTAAGTCCAAACACATCATATATTCGAGTGAATTTGCATCTATCATGGTAAGATATCGTCGATTTACATTCATTGAAGCCGATTGAGGTCGATGGTCAATCTGTTTTGATTGAATATTTTCGAAATCTATTTCCGCCACTTTAAGTCCAAACAAATCTCATATTTGAGTGAATTTTCATCAAACTTGCTAAGATATCGTCGATTTACATCCATCGCAGCCCATTGAGGTCGATGATCACCATGTTTTGATTGAACATTTTCGAAATCTATTTCCTCCTTTTTAAGTCCAAACACATCATATATTCGAGTGAATTTGCATCTAACATGGTAAGATATCTTCGATTTACATCCATTGAAGCCCTTTGAGGTCGATGGTCACTCTGTTTTGATTGGATATTTTCGAAATCTATTTCCGCCAATTTAAGTCCAAACAAATCATATATTTGAGTGAATTTGCATCTAACATGGTAAAATATCGTCGATTTACATCCATTGAAGCCTATTGAGGTCGATGATCACTATGTTTTGATGGAACATTTTCGAAATCTATTTCCGCCTTTTTAAGTCCAAACACATCATATATTCGAGTGAATTTGCATCTAACATGGTAAGATATCTTCGATTTACATCCAATGAAGCCCATTAAGGTCGATGATTACTATGTTTTGATTGAACATTTTAGAAATCTATTTCCGCCATTGTAAGTCCAAACACATCATTTCTTATATATTTGAGTGAATTTGCATCTAACTTGGTGAGATATCTTCGATTTACTTCCATTGAAGCCCATTGATGTCGATGATCACTATGTTTTGATTTGACATTTTCGAAATCTGTTTCCGACATTTTAAGTCCAAACACATCATATATTCGAGTGAATTTGCATCTAACTTGGTAAGATATCGTCGATTTACATCCATTGAAGCCCATTGAGGTCGAATATCACTATGTTTTGAATGAACATTTTCGAAATCTATTTCCGCCATTTCAAGTCCAAACAAATCATTTATTTGAGTGAATTTGCATCTAACATGGTAAGATATCGTCGATTTACATCCATTGAAGCCTATTGAGGTGGATGGTCACTCTGTTTTGATTGAACATTTTCGAAATCCTTCCCGCCATTTTAAGTCCGACCACATCATATATTTGAGTGAATTTGCAGGTAACATGGTGAAACTATCGTCGATTTACATCCATTGAAGCCCATTGAGGTCGATGATCACTATGTTTTGATTTGACATTTTCGAAATCTATTTCCGACATTTTAAGTCCAAACACATCATATATTCGAGTGAATTTGCATCTAATATGGTAAGATATCTTAGATTCACATCGAATGAAGCCCATTGAGGTCGATGATCACTATGGTTTGTTTGAACATTTTAGAAATCTATTTCCGCCATTTTAAGTCCAAACACATCATATATTTGAGTGAATTTGCAGCTAACATGGTGAAATTATCGTCGTTTTACATCCAATGAAGCCCATTGAGGTCCGATGATTACTATGTTTTGTTTGAACATTTTAGAAATCTATTTCCGCCATTTTAAGTCCAAACACATCATTTCTCATATATTTGAGTGAATTTGCATCTAACTTGGTAAGATATCGTCGATTTACATCCATCGCAGCCCATTGAGTTCGATGATCACTATGTTTTGATTGAACATTTTCGAAATCTATTTCCGCCTTTTTAAGTCCAAACACATCATATATTTGAGTGAATTTGCATCTAACATGGTAAGATATCTTAGTTTCACATCGAATGAAGCCCATTGAGGTCGATGATCACTATGTTTTGTTTGAACATTTTAGAAATCTATTTCCGCCATTTTAAGTCCAAACACATCATTTCTTATATATTTGAGTGAATTGGCATCTAACTTGGTAAGATATCGTCGATTTACATCCATTGAATCCCATTGAGGTCGAATATCACTATGTTTTGAATGAACATTTTCGAAATCTATTTCCGCCATTTCAAGTCCAAACAAATCATTTATTTGAGTGAATTTGCATCTAACATGGTAAGATATCGTCGATTTACATTCATTGAAGCCGATTGAGGTCGATGGTCACTCTGTTTTGATTGAATATTTTCGAAATATATTTCCGACATTTTAAGTCCAAACACATCATAAATTTGAGTGCATTTGCATCTAACATGGTAAGATATGGATGGTCACTCTGTTTTGATTGAACATTTTCGAAATCCTTCCCGCCATTTTAAGTCCGACCACATCATATATTTGAGTGAATTTGCAGGTAACATGGTGAAACTATCGTCGATTTACATCCATTGAAGCCCATTGAGGTCGATGATCACTATGTTTTGATTTGACATTTTCGAAATCTATTTCCCAAATTTTAAGTCCAAACACATCATATATTCGAGTCAATTTGCATCTAATATGGTAAGATATCTTAGATTCACATCGAATGAAGCCCATTGAGGTCGATGATCACTATGTTTTGTTTGAACATTTTAGAAATCTATTTCCGCCATTTTAAGTCCAAACACATCATATATTTGAGTGAATTTGCAGCTAACATGGTGAAATTATCGTCGATTTACATCCATTGAAGCCCATTGAGGTCGATGATCACTATGTTTTGATTTGACATTTTCGAAATCTATTTCCGACATTTTAAGTCCAAACACATCATATATTCGAGTGAATTTGCATTTAACATGGTAAGATATCGTCGATTTACATCCATTGAAGCCCATTGAGGTCGATGGTCACTCTGTTTTGATTGAATATTTTCGAAATCTATTTCCGCCATTTTAAGTCCAAACACATCATATATTTGAGTGAATTTGCATCTAACATGGTAAGATATCGTCGATTTACATTCATTGAAGCCGATTGAGGTCGATGGTCAATCTGTTTTGATTGAATATTTTCGAAATCTATTTCCGCCACTTTAAATCCAAACAAATCTCATATTTGAGTGAATTTTCATCAAACTTGCTAAGATATCGTCGATTTACATCCATCGCAGCCCATTGAGGTCGATGATCACCATGTTTTGATTGAACATTTTCGAAATCTATTTCCTCCTTTTTAAGTCCAAACACATCATATATTCGAGTGAATTTGCATCTAACATGGTAAGATATCTTCGATTTACATCCATTGAAGCCGTTTGAGGTCGATGGTCACTCTGTTTTGATTGGATATTTTCGAAATCTATTTCCGCCAATTTAAGTCCAAACAAATCATATATTTGAGTGAATTTGCATCTAACATGGTAAAATATCGTCGATTTACATCCATTGAAGCCTATTGAGGTCGATGATCACTATGTTTTGATGGAACATTTTCGAAATCTATTTCCGCCTTTTTAAGTCCAAACACATCATATATTCGAGTGAATTTGCATCTGACATGGTAAGATATCTTCGATTTACATCCAATGAAGCCCATTAAGGTCGATGATTACTATGTTTTGATTGAACATTTTAGAAATCTATTTCCGCCATTGTAAGTCCAAACACATCATTTCTTATATATTCGAGTGAATTTGCATCTAACTTGGTGAGATATCTTCGATTTACTTCCATTGAAGCCCATTGATGTCGATGATCACTATGTTTTGATTTGACATTTTCGAAATCTGTTTCCGACATTTTAAGTCCAAACACATCATATATTCGAGTGTATTTGCATCTAACATGGTAAGATATCTTCGATTTACATCCATTGAAGCCCATTGAGGTCGATGGTCACTCTGTTTGATTGAATATTTTCGAAATCTATTTCCGCCATTTTAAGTCCAAACTCATCATATATTTGAGTGAATTTGCATCTAACATGGTAAGATATCGTTGATTTACATTCATTGAAGCCGATTGAGGTCGATGGTCACTCTGTTTTGATTGAATATTTTCGAAATCTATTTCCGCCAATTTAAGTCCAAACAGATCTCATATTTGAGTGAATTTTCATCAAACTTGCTAAGATATCGTCGATTTACATCCATCGCAGCCCATTGAGGTCGATGATCACTATGTTTTGATTGAACATTTTCGAAATCTATTTCCGCCTTTTTAAGTCCAAACACATCATATATTCGAGTGAATTTGCATCTAACATGGTAAGATATCTTCGATTTACATCCATTGAAGCCCTTTGAGGTCGATGGTCACTCTGTTTTGATTGAATATTTTCGAAATCTATTTCCGCCAATTTAAGTCCAAACAAATCATATATTCGAGTGAATTTGCATCTAACATGGTAAAATATCGTCGATTTACATCCATTGAAGCCTATTGAGGTCGATGATCACTATGTTTTGATTGAACATTTTCGAAATCTATTTCCGCCGTTTTAAGTCCAAACACATCATATATTCGAGTGAATTTGCATCTAACATGGTAAGATATCGTCTATTTACATCCAATGAAGCCCATTGAGGTCCGATGATTACTATGTTTTGTTTGAACATTTTAGAAATCTATTTCCGCCATTTTAAGTCCAAACACATCATTTCTCATATATTTGAGTGAATTTGCATCTAACTTGGTAAGATATCGTCGATTTACATCCATCGCAGCCCATTGAGGTCGATGATCACTATGTTTTGATTGAATATTTTCGAAATCTATTTCCGCCTTTTTAAGTCCAAACACATCATATATTTGAGTGAATTTGCATCTAACATGGTAAGATATCTTAGTTTCACATCGAATGAAGCCCATTGAGGTCGATGATCACTATGTTTTGTTTGAACATTTTAGAAATCTATTTCCGCCATTTTAAGTCCAAACACATCATTTCTTATATATTTGAGTGAATTGGCATCTAACTTGGTCAGATATCGTCGATTTACATCCATTGAAGCCCATTGAGGTCGAATATCAGTATGTTTTGAATGAACATTTTCGAAATCTATTTCCGCCATTTCAAGTCCAAACAAATCATTTATTTGAGTGAATTTGCATCTAATATGGTAAGATATCGTCGATTTACATCCATTGAAGCCTATTGAGGTGGATGGTCACTCTGTTTTGATTGAACATTTTCGAAATCCTTCCCGCCATTGTAAGTCCGACCACATCATATATTTGAGTGAATTTGCAGGTAACATGGTGAAACTATCGTCGATTTACATCCATTGAAGCCCATTGAGGTCGATGATCACTATGTTTTGATTTGACATTTTCGAAATCTATTTCCGACATTTTAAGTCCAAACACATCATATATTCGAGTGAATTTGCATCTAATATGGTAAGATATCTTAGATTCACATCGAATGAAGCCCATTGAGGTTGATGATCACTATGTTTTGTTTGAACATTTTAGAAATCTATTTCCGCCATTTCAAGTCCAAACAAATCATTTATTTGAGTGAATTTGCATCTAACATGGTAAGATATCTTCGATTTTCATCCATTGAAGCCCATTGAGGTCGATGGTCACTGTGTTTTGATTGAATATTTTCGAAATATATTTCCGCCATTTCAAGTCCAAACACATCATATATTCGAGTGAATTTGCATCTAACATGGTAAGATATCTTCGATTCACATCCATTGAAGCCCATTGAGGTCGATGGTCACTCTGTTTTGATTGAATATTTTCGAAATATATTTCCGACATTTTGAGTCCAAACACATCATTTCTTATATATTTGAGTGAATTTGCATCTAACTTGGTAAGATATCGTCAATTTACATCCATTGAAGCCCATTGAGCTCGATGATCACTATGTTTTGATTGAACATTTTCGAAATCTATTCCCGCCATTTTAAGTCCAAACACATCATAAATTTGAGTGCATTTGCATCTAACATGGTAAGATATCGTCGATTTACATTCATTGAAGCCGATTGAGGTCGATGGTCACTCTGTTTTGATTGAACATTTTCGAAACATATATCCGCCATTTTAAGTCCAAACATCATATATTTGAGTGCATTTGCATCAAACATGGTAAAATATCGTCGATTTACATCCATTGAAGCCTATTGAGGTCAATGATCACTATGTTTTGATTGAACATTTTCGAAATTCATTTCCGCCAATTTTAGTCCAAACACATCATATATTTCAGTGAATTTGCATCTAATATGGTAAGATATCGTCGATTTACATTCATTGAAGCCGATTGAGGTCGATGGTCACTCTGTTTTGATTGAACATTTTCGAAACATATATCCGCCATTTTAAGTCCAAACATCATATATTTGAGTACATTTGCATCTAACATGGTAAAATATCGTCGATTTACATCCATTAAAGCCTATTGAGGTCAATGATCACTATGTTTTGATTGAACATTTTCGAAATTCATTTCCGCCAATTTTAGTCCAAATACATCATATATTTCAGTGAATTTGCATCTAATATGGTAAGATATCGTCGATTTACATCCAATAAAGCCCATTGATGTCGATGATCACTATGTTTTGATTAAACATTTTCGAAATCTATTTCCGCCATTTTAAGTCCAAACAAATAATATATTTGAGTGAATTTGCATCTAACATGGTAAAATATCGTCGAATTACATCCATTGAAGCCCATTGAGGTCGATGGTCACTCTGTTTTGATTGAATATTTTCGAAATATATTTCCGACATTTTGAGTCCAAACACATCATTTCTTATATATTTGAGTGAATTTGCATCTAACTTGGTAAGATATCGTCGATTTACATCCATCGCAGCCCATTAAGATCGATGATCACTATGTTTTGATTGTAAATTTTCGAATTCTATTTCCGCCATTTTAAGTCCAAACACATCATATATTCGAGTGAATTTGCATCTAACATGGTAAGATATCTTCGATATACATCCATTGAAGCCCATTGGGGTCGATGGTCACTCTGTTTTGATTGAATATTTTCGAAATATATTTCCGACATTTTGAGTCCAAACACATCATTTCTTATATATTTGAGTGAATTTGCATCTAACTTGGTAAGATATCGTCGATTTACATCCATCGCAGCCCATTGAGATCGATGATCACTATGTTTTGATTGTAAATTTTCGAATTCTATTTCCGCCATTTTAAGTCCAAACACATCATCTATTCGAGTGAATTTGCATCTAACATGGTAAGATATCTTCGATTTACATTCATTGAAGCCCATTGACGTCGATGGTCACTCTGTTTTGATTGAATATTTTCGAAATATATTTCCGACATTTTAAGTCCAAACACATCATAAATTTGAGTGCATTTGCATCTAACATGGTAAGATATCGTCGATTTACATTCATTGAAGCCCATTGAGGTCGATGATTACTATGTTTTGATTGAACATTTTCGAAATCTATTCCCGCCATTTTAAGTCAAAACAAATCATATATTTGAGTGAATTTGCATCTAACATGGTAAAATATCGTCGATTTACATCCATTGAAGCCAATTGAGGTCGATGATCACTATGTTTTGATTGAACATTTTCGAAATCTATTTCCGCCATTTTAAGTCAAAACAAATCATATATTTGAGTGAATTTGCATCTAACATGGTAAAATATCGTCGATTTACATCCATTGAAGCCTATTGAGGTCGATGATCACTATGTTTTGATTGAACATTTTCGAAATTCATTTCCGCCAATTTGAGTCCAAACACATCATTTCTTATATACTCGAGTGAATTTGCATCTAACTTGGTGAGATATCGTCAATTTACATCCATTGAAGCCCATTGAGATCGATGATCACTATGTTTTGATTTGACATTTTCGAAATCTATTTCCGACATTTTAAGTCCAAACACATCATATATTCGAGTGAATTTGCATCTAACATGGTAAGATATCGTCGATTTACATCCAATGAAGCCCATTGAGGTCGATGATTACTATGTTTTGTTTGAACATTTTAGAAATCTATTTCCGCCATTTTAAGTCCAAACACATCATTTCTTATATATTTGAGTGAATTTGCATCTAACTTGGTAAGATATCGTCGATTTACATCCATCGCAGCCCATTGAGGTCGATGATCACTATGTTTTGATTGAACATTTTCGAAATCTATTTCCGCCTTTTTAAGTCCAAACACATCATATATTCGAGTGAATTTGCATCCAACATGGTAAGATATCTTCGATTTACATCCATTGAAGCCCATTGAGGTCGATGGTCACTCTGTTTTGATTGAATATTTTCGAAATCTATTTCCGCCATTTTAAGTCCCAACACATCATATATTTGAGTGAATTTGCATCTAACATGGTAAGATATCGTCGATTTACATTCATTGAAGCCGATTGAGGTCGATGATTACTATGTTTTGTTTGAACATTTTAGAAATCTATTTCCGCCATTTTAAGTCCAAACACATCATTTCTTATATATTTGAGTGAATTTGCATCTAACTTGTTAAGATATCGTCGATTTACATCCATCGCAGCCCATTGAGGTCGATGATCACTATGTTTTGATTGAACATTTTCGAAATCTATTTCCGCCTTTTTAAGTCCAAACACATCATATATTCGAGTGAATTTGCATCTAACATGGTAAGATATCGTCGATTTACATTCATTGAAGCCGATTGAGGTCGATGGTCAATCTGTTTTGATTGAATATTTTCGAAATCTATTTCCGCCACTTTAAGTCCAAACAAATCTCATATTTGAGTGAATTTCCATCAAACTTGCTAAGATATCGTCGATTTACATCCATCGCAGCCCATTGAGGTCGATGATCACCATGTTTTGATTGAACATTTTCGAAATCTATTTCCTCCTTTTTAAGTCCAAACACATCATATATTCGAGTGAATTTGCATCTAACATGGTAAGATATCTTCGATTTACATCCATTGAAGCCGTTTGAGGTCGATGGTCACTCTGTTTTGATTGGATATTTTCGAAATCTATTTCCGCCAATTTAAGTCCAAACAAATCATATATTCGAGTGAATTTGCATCCAACATGGTAAAATATCGTCGATTTACATCCATTGAAGCCTATTGAGGTCGATGATCACTATGTTTTGATTGAACATTTTAGAAATCTATTTCCGCCATTGTAAGTCCAAACACATCATTTTTTATATATTCGAGTGAATTTGCATCTAACTTGGTGAGATATCTTCGATTTACTTCCATTGAAGCCCATTGATGTCGATGATCACTATGTTTTGATTTGACATTTTCGAAATCTGTTTCCGACATTTTAAGTCCAAACTCATCATATATTTGAGTGAATTTGCATCTAACATGGTAAGATATCGTTGATTTACATTCATTGAAGCCGATTGAGGTCGATGGTCACTCTGTTTTGATTGAATATTTTCGAAATCTATTTCCGCCACTTTAAGTCCAAACAGATCTCATATTTGAGTGAATTTTCATCAAACTTGCTAAGATATCGTCGATTTACATCCATCGCAGCCCATTGAGGTCGATGATCACTATGTTTTGATTGAACATTTTCGAATTCTATTTCCGCCTTTTTAAGTCCAAACACATCATATATTCGAGTGAATTTGCATCTAACATGGTAAGATATCTTCGATTTACATCCATTGAAGCCCTTTGAGGTCGATGGTCACTCTGTTTTGATTGAATATTTTCGAAATCTATTTCCGCCAATTTAAGTCCAAACAAATCATATATTCGAGTGAATTTGCATCTAACATGGTAAAATATCGTCGATTTACATCCATTGAAGCCTATTGAGGTCGATGATCACTATGTTTTGATTGAACATTTTCGAAATCTATTTCCGCCTTTTTAAGTCCAAACACATCATATATTCGAGTGAATTTGCATCTAACATGGTAAGATATCGTCTATTTACATCCAATGAAGCCCATTGAGGTCCGATGATTACTATGTTTTGTTTGAACATTTTAGAAATCTATTTCCGCCATTTTAAGTCCAAACACATCATTTCTCATATATTTGAGTGAATTTGCATCTAACTTGGTAAGATATCGTCGATTTACATCCATCGCAGCCCATTGAGGTCGATGATCACTATGTTTTGATTGAACATTTTCGAAATCTATTTCCGCCTTTTTAAGTCCAAACACATCATATATTTGAGTGAATTTGCATCTAACATGGTAAGATATCTTAGTTTCACATCGAATGAAGCCCATTGAGGTCGATGATCACTATGTTTTGTTTGAACATTTTAGAAATCTATTTCCGCCATTTTAAGTCCAAACACATCATTTCTTATATATTTGAGTGAATTGGCATCTAACTTGGTAAGATATCGTCGATTTACATCCATTGAAGCCCATTGAGGTCGAATATCACTATGTTTTGAATGAACATTTTCGAAATCTATTTCCGCCATTTCAAGTCCAAACAAATCATTTATTTGAGTGAATTTGCATCTAACATGGTAAGATATCGTCGATTTACATCCATTGAAGCCTATTGAGGTGGATGGTCACTCTGTTTTGATTGAACATTTTCGAAATCCTTCCCGCCATTTTAAGTCCGACCACATCATATATTTGAGTGAATTTGCAGGTAACATGGTGAAACTATCGTCGATTTACATCCATTGAAGCCCATTGAGGTCGATGATCACTATGTTTTGATTTGACATTTTCGAAATCTATTTCCGACATTTTAAGTCCAAACACATCATTTCTTATATATTTGAGTGAATTTGCATCTAACTTGGTAAGATATCGTCAATTTACATCCATTGAAGCCCATTGAGCTCGATGATCACTATGTTTTGATTGAACATTTTCGAAATCTATTCCCGCCATTTTAAGTCCAAACACATCATAAATTTGAGTGCATTTGCATCTAACATGGTAAGATATCGTCGATTTACATTCAATGAAGCCGATTGAGGTCGATGGTCACTCTGTTTTGATTGAATATTTTCGAAATATATTTCCGACATTTTAAGTCCAAACATCATATATTTGAGTGCATTTGCATCTAACATGGTAAAATATCGTCGATTTACATCCATTGAAGCCTATTGACGTCAATGATCACTATGTTTTGATTGAACATTTTCGAAATCTATTTCCGCCTTTTTAAGTCCAAACACATCATATATTCGAGTGAATTTGCATCCAACATGGTAAGATATCTTCGATTTACATCCATTGAAGCCCATTGAGGTCGATGGTCACTCTGTTTTGATTGAATATTTTCGAAATCTATTTCCGCCATTTTAAGTCCCAACACATCATATATTTGAGTGAATTTGCATCTAACATGGTAAGATATCGTCGATTTACATTCATTGAAGCCGATTGAGGTCGATGATTACTATGTTTTGTTTGAACATTTTAGAAATCTATTTCCGCCATTTTAAGTCCAAACACATCATTTCTTATATATTTGAGTGAATTTGCATCTAACTTGTTAAGATATCGTCGATTTACATCCATCGCAGCCCATTGAGGTCGATGATCACTATGTTTTGATTGAACATTTTCGAAATCTATTTCCGCCTTTTTAAGTCCAAACACATCATATATTCGAGTGAATTTGCATCTAACATGGTAAGATATCGTCGATTTACATTCATTGAAGCCGATTGAGGTCGATGGTCAATCTGTTTTGATTGAATATTTTCGAAATCTATTTCCGCCACTTTAAGTCCAAACAAATCTCATATTTGAGTGAATTTCCATCAAACTTGCTAAGATATCGTCGATTTACATCCATCGCAGCCCATTGAGGTCGATGATCACCATGTTTTGATTGAACATTTTCGAAATCTATTTCCTCCTTTTTAAGTCCAAACACATCATATATTCGAGTGAATTTGCATCTAACATGGTAAGATATCTTCGATTTACATCCATTGAAGCCGTTTGAGGTCGATGGTCACTCTGTTTTGATTGGATATTTTCGAAATCTATTTCCGCCAATTTAAGTCCAAACAAATCATATATTTGAGTGAATTTGCATCTAACATGGTAAAATATCGTCGATTTACATCCATTGAAGCCTATTGAGGTCGATGATCACTATGTTTTGATGGAACATTTTCGAAATCTATTTCCGCCTTTTTAAGTCCAAACACATCATATATTCGAGTGAATTTGCATCTAACATGGTAAGATATCTTCGATTTACATCCAATGAAGCCCATTAAGGTCGATGACTACTATGTTTTGATTGAACATTTTAGAAATCTATATCCACCATTGTAAGTCCAAACACATCATTTCTTATATATTCGAGTGAATTTGCATCTAACTTGGTGAGATATCTTCGATTTACTTCCATTGAAGCCCATTGATGTCGATGATCACTATATTTTGATTTGACATTTTCGAAATCTGTTTCCGCCACTTTAAGTCCGAACAAATCTCATATTTGAGTGAATTTCCATCAAACTTGCTAAGATATCGTCGATTTACATCCATCGCAGCCCATTGAGGTCGATGATCACTATGTTTTGATTGAACATTTTCGAAATCTATTTCCTCCTTTTTAAGTCCAAACACATCATATATTCGAGTGAATTTGCATCTAACATGGTAAGATATCTTCGATTTACATCCATTGAAGCCCATTGAGGTCGATGGTCACTCTGTTTTGATTGAATATTTTCGAAATCTATTTCCGCCATTTTAAGTCCAAACTCATCATATATTTGAGTGAATTTGCATCTAACATGGTAAGATATCGTTGATTTACATTCATTGAAGCCGATTGAGGTCGATGGTCACTGTGTTTTGATTGAATATTTTCGAAATATATTTCCGCCATTTCAAGTCCAAACACATCATATATTCGAGTGAATTTGCATCTAACATGGTAAGATATCTTCGATTCACATCCATTGAAGCCCATTGAGGTCGATGGTCACTCTGTTTTGATTGAATATTTTCGAAATATATTTCCGACATTTTGAGTCCAAACACATCATTTCTTATATATTTGAGTGAATTTGCATCTAACTTGGTAAGATATCGTCAATTTACATCCATTGAAGCCCATTGAGCTCGATGATCACTATGTTTTGATTGAACATTTTCGAAATCTATTCCCGCCATTTTAAGTCCAAACACATCATAAATTTGAGTGCATTTGCATCTAACATGGTAAGATATCGTCGATTTACATTCATTGAAGCCGATTGAGGTCGATGGTCACTCTGTTTTGATTGAACATTTTCGAAACATGTATCCGCCATTTTAAGTCCAAACATCATATATTTGAGTGCATTTGCATCTAACATGGTAAAATATCGTCGATTTACATCCATTGAAGCCTATTGAGGTCAATGATCACTATGTTTTGATTGAACATTTTCGAAATCTATTTCCGCCTTTTTAAGTCCAAACACATCATATATTCGAGTGAATTTGCATCCAACATGGTAAGATATCTTCGATTTACATCCATTGAAGCCCATTGAGGTCGATGGTCACTCTGTTTTGATTGAATATTTTCGAAATCTATTTCCGCCATTTTAAGTCCAAACAAATAATATATTTGAGTGAATTTGCATCTAACTTGGTAAGATATCGTCGATTTACATCCATCGGAGCCCATTGAGATCGATGATCACTATGTTTTGATTGTAAATTTTCGAATTCTATTTCCGCCATTTTAAGTCCAAACACATCATATATTCGAGTGAATTTGCATCTAACATGGTAAGATATCTTCGATATACATCCATTGAAGCCCATTGAGGTCGATGGTCACTCTGTTTTGATTGAATATTTTCGAAATATATTTCCGACATTTTGAGTCCAAACACATCATTTCTTATATATTTGAGTGAATTTGCATCTAACTTGGTAAGATATCGTCAATTTACATCCACTGAAGCCCATTGAGCTCGATGATCACTATGTTTTGTTTGAACATTTTCGAAATCTATTCCCTCCATTTTAAGTCCAAACACATCATAAATTTGAGTGCATTTGCATCTAATATGGTAAGATATCGTCGATTTACATTCATTGAAGCCCATTGAGGTCGATGGTCACTCTGTTTTGATTGAATATTTTCGAAATCTGTTTCCGACATTTTACGTCCAAACACATCATATATTCGAGTGTATTTGCATCTAACATGGTAAGATATCTTCGATTTACATCCATTGAAGCCCATTGAGGTCGGTGGTCACTCTGTTTTGATTGAATATTTTCGAAATCTATTTCCGCCATTTTAAGTCCAAACTCATCATATATTTGAGTGAATTTGCATCTAACATGGTGAGATATCGTTTATTTACATTCATTGAAGCCGATTGAGGTCGATGGTCACTCTGTTTTGATTGAATATTTTCGAAATCTATTTCCGCCACTTTAAGTCCAAACAGATCTCATATTTGAGTGAATTTTCATCAAACTTGCTAAGATATCGTCGATTTACATCCATCGCAGCCCATTGAGGTCGATGATCACTATGTTTTGATTGAACATTTTCGAAATCTATTTCCGCCTTTTTAAGTCCAAACACATCATATATTCGAGTGAATTTGCATCTAACATGGTAAAATATCGGAATTTACATCCATTGAAGCCTATTGAGGTCGATGATCACTATGTTTTGATTGAACATTTTCGAAATCTATTTCCGCCAATTTAAGTCCAAACAAATCATATATTCGAGTGAATTTGCATCTAACATGGTAAAATATCGTCGATTTACATCCATTGAAGCCTATTGAGGTCGATGATCACTATGTTTTGATTGAACATTTTCGAAATCTATTTCCTCCTTTTTAAGTCCAAACACATCATATATTCGAGTGAATTTGCATCTAACATGGTAAGATATCGTCTATTTACATCCAATGAAGCCCATTGAGGTCCGATGATTACTATGTTTTGTTTGAACATTTTAGAAATCTATTTCCGCCATTTTAAGTCCAAACACATCATTTCTCATATATTTGAGTGAATTTGCATCTAACTTGGTAAGATATCGTCGATTTACATCCATCGCAGCCCATTGAGGTCGATGATCACTATGTTTTGATTGAACATTTTCGAAATCTATTTCCGCCTTTTTAAGTCCAAACACATCATATATTTGAGTGAATTTGCATCTAACATGGTAAGATATCTTAGTTTCACATCGAATGAAGCCCATTGAGGTCGATGATCACTATGTTTTGTTTGAACATTTTAAAAATCTATTTCCGCCATTTTAAGTCCAAACACATCATTTCTTATATATTTGAGTGAATTGGCATCTAACTTGGTAAAATATCGTCGATTTACATCCATTGAAGCCCATTGAGGTCGAATATCACTATGTTTTGAATGAACACTTTCGAAATCTATTTCCGCCATTTCAAGTCCAAACAAATCATTTATTTGAGTGAATTTGCATCTAACATGGTAAGATATCGTCGATTTACATCCATTGAAGCCTATTGAGGTGGATGGTCACTCTGTTTTGATTGAACATTTTCGAAATCATTCCCGCCATTTTAAGTCCGACCACATCATATATTTGAGTGAATTTGCAGGTAACATGGTGAAACTATCGTCGATTTACATCCATTGAAGCCCATTGAGGTCGATGATCACTATGTTTTGATTTGACATTTTCGAAATCTATTTCCGACATTTTAAGTCCAAACACATCATATATTCGAGTGAATTTGCATCTAATATGGTAAGATATCTTAGATTCACATCGAATGAAGCCCATTGAGGTCGATGGTCACTGTGTTTTGATTGAATATTTTCGAAATATATTTCCGCCATTTCAAGTCCAAACAAATAATATATTTGAGTGAATTTGCATCTAACATGGTCAAATATCGTCGATTTACATCCATTGAAGCCCATTGAGGTCGATGGTCACTCTGTTTTGATTGAATATTTTCGAAATATATTTCCGACATTTTGAGTCCAAACACATCATTTCTTATATATTTGAGTGAATTTGCATCTAACTTGGTAAGATATCGTCGATTTACATCCATCGCAGCCCATTAAGATCGATGATCACTATGTTTTGATTGTAAATTTTCGAATTCTATTTCCGCCATTTTAAGTCCAAACACATCATATATTCGAGTGAATTTGCATCTAACATGGTAAGATATCTTCGATATACATCCATTGAAGCCCATTGAGGTCGATGGTCACTCTGTTTTGATTGAATATTTTCGAAATATATTTCCGACATTTTGAGTCCAAACACATCATTTCTTATATATTTGAGTGAATTTGCATCTAACTTGGTAAGATATCGTCGATTTACATCCATCGCAGCCCATTGAGATCGATGATCACTATGTTTTGATTGTAAATTTTCGAATTCTATTTCCGCCATTTCAAGTCCAAACACATCATCTATTCGAGTGAATTTGCATCTAACATGGTAAGATATCTTCGATTTACATCCATTGAAGCCCATTGACGTCGATGGTCACTCTGTTTTGATTGAATATTTTCGAAATATATTTCCGACATTTTAAGTCCAAACACATCATAAATTTGAGTGCATTTGCATCTAACATGGTAAGATATCGTCGATTTACATTCATTGAAGCCCATTGAGGTCGATGATTACTATGTTTTGATTGAACATTTTCGAAATCTATTCCCGCCATTTTAAGTCAAAACAAATCATATATTTGAGTGAATTTGCATCTAACATGGTAAAATATCGTCGATTTACATCCATTGAAGCCCATTGAGGTCGATGATTACTATGTTTTGATTGAACATTTTCGAAATCTATTCCCGCCATTTTAAGTCAAAACAAATCATATATTTGAGTGAATTTGCATCTAACATGGTAAAATATCGTCGATTTACATCCATTGAAGCCTATTGAGGTCGATGATCACTATGTTTTGATTGAACATTTTCGAAATTCATTTCCGCCAATTTGAGTCCAAACACATCATTTCTTATATACTCGAGTGAATTTGCATCTAACTTGGTGAGATATCGTCAATTTACATCCATTTAAGCCAATTGAGGTCGATGATCACCATGTTTTGATTGAACATTTTCGAAATCTATTTCCGACATTTGAAGTCCAAAGACATCATATATTCGAGTGAATTTGCATCTAACATGGTAAGATATCGTCGATTTACATCCATTGAAGCCCATTGAGATCGATGATCACTATGTTTTGATTTGACATTTTCGAAATCTATTTCCGACATTTTAAGTCCAAACACATCATATATTCGAGTGAATTTGCATCTAACATGGTAAGATATCGTCGATTTACATCCAATGAAGCCCATTGAGGTCGATGATCACTATGTTTTGATTTGACATTTTCGAAATCTGTTTCCGACATTTTAAGTCCAAACACATCATATATTCGAGTGAATTTGCATCTAACATGGTAAGATATCGTCGATTTACATCCAATGAAGCCCATTGAGGTCGATGATTACTATGTTTTGTTTGAACAATTTAGAAATCTATTTCCGCCATTTTAAGTCCAAACACATCATTTCTTATATATTTGAGTGAATTTGCATCTAACTTGGTAAGATATCGTCGATTTACATCCATCGCAGCCCATTGAGGTCGATGATCACTATGTTTTGATTGAACATTTTCGAAATCTATTTCCGCCTTTTTAAGTCCAAACACATCATATATTCGAGTGAATTTGCATCCAACATGGTAAGATATCTTCGATTTACATCCATTGAAGCCCATTGAGGTCGATGGTCACTCTGTTTTGATTGAATATTTTCGAAATCTATTTCCGCCATTTTAAGTCCCAACACATCATATATTTGAGTGAATTTGCATCTAACATGGTAAGATATCGTCGATTTACATTCATTGAAGCCGATTGAGGTCGATGATTACTATGTTTTGTTTGAACATTTTAGAAATCTATTTCCGCCATTTTAAGTCCAAACACATCATTTCTTATATATTTGAGTGAATTTGCATCTAACTTGTTAAGATATCGTCGATTTACATCCATCGCAGCCCATTGAGGTCGATGATCACTATGTTTTGATTGAACATTTTCGAAATCTATTTCCGCCTTTTAAGTCCAAACACATCATATATTCGAGTGAATTTGCATCTAACATGGTAAGATATCTTAGATTTACATCCATTGAAGCCCATTGAGGTCGATGGTCACTCTGTTTTGATTGAATATTTTCGAAATCTATTTCCGCCATTTTAAGTCCCAACACATCATATATTTGAGTGAATTTGCATCTAACATGGTAAGATATCGTCGATTTACATTCATTGACGCCGATTGAGGTCGATGGTCACTCTGTTTTGATTGAATATTTTCGAAATATATTTCCGACATTTTAAGTCCCAACACATCATAAATTTGAGTGCATTTGCATCTAACATGGTAAGATATCGTCGATTTACATCCAATGAAGCCCATTGAGGTCGATGATCACTATGTTTTGACTGAACATTTTCGAAATCTATTTCCGACATTTTGAGTCCAAACACATCATTTCTTATATATTCGAGTGAATTCGCATCTAACTTGGTGAGATATCGTCAAATTACATCCATTTAAGCCAATTGAGGTCGATGATCACTATGTTTTGATTGAACATTTTCGAAATCTATTTCCGCCCACTTTAAAACCAAACAAATCATATATTTGAGTGAATTTGCATCTAACATGGTAAAATATCGTCGATTTACATCCATTGAAGCCTATTGAGGTCGATGATGACTATGTTTTGATTGAACATTTTCGAAATCTATTCCCGCCATTTTAAGTCCAAACACATCATATATTTGAGTGAATTTTCATCTAACATGGTAAGATATCGTCGATTTACATCCAATGAAGCCCATTGAGGTCGATGATCACTATGTTTTGATTGAACATTTTCGAAATTTATTTCCGCCATTTTAAGTCCAAACACATCATATATTTGAGTGAATTTGCATCTAACATGGTAAGATATCGTCGATTTACATTCATTGAAGCCGATTGAGGTCGATGGTCACTCTGTTTTGATTGAATATTTTCGAAATATATTTCCGACATTTTGAGTCCAAACACATCATAAATTTGAGTGCATTTGCATCTAACATGGTAAGATATCGTCGATTTACATCCAATGAAGCCCATTGAGGTCGATGATCACTATGTTTTGATTGAACATTTTCGAAATCTATTTCCGACATTTTGAGTCCAAACACACCATTTCTTGTATATTCGAGTGAATTTGCATCTAACTTGGTGAGATATCGTCAATTTACATCTATTTAAGCCAATTGAGGTCGATGATCACTATGTTTTGATTGAACATTTTCGAAATCTATTTCCGCCATTTTAAGTCCAAACACATCATATATTTGAGTGAATTTGCATCTAACATGGTAAGATATCGTCGATTTACATTCATTGAAGCCGATTGAGGTCGATGGTCACTCTGTTTTGATTGAATATTTTCGAAATATATTTCCGACATTTTAAGTCCAAACACATCATAAATTTGAGTGCATTTGCATCTAACATGGTAAGATATCGTCGATTTACATCCAATGAAGCCCATTGAGGTCGATGATCACTATGTTTTGATTGAACATTTTCGAAATCTATTTCCGACATTTTGAGTCCAAACACACCATTTCTTATATATTCGAGTGAATTTGCATCTAACTTGGTGAGATATCGTCAATTTACATCTATTTAAGCCAATTGAGGTCGATGATCACTATGTTTTGATTGAATATTTTCGAAATTTATTTCCGCCAATTTAAGTCCAAACAAATCATATATTTGGGTGAATTTGCATCTAACATGGTAAAATATCGTCGATTTACATCCATTGAAGCCTATTGAGGTCGATGATCACTATGTTTTGATTGAACATTTTCGAAATTCATTTCCGCCAATTTAAGTCCAAACACATCATATATTCGAGTGAATTTGCATCTAACATGGTAAGATATCGTCAAATTACATCCATTTAAGCCAATTGAGGTCGTTGATCACTATGTTTTGATTGAACATTTTCGAAATCTATTTCCGCCCACTTTAAAACCAAACAAATCATATATTTGAGTGAATTTGCATCTAACATGGTAAAATATCGTCGATTTACATCCATTGAAGCCTATTGAGGTCGATGATGACTATGTTTTGATTGAACATTTTCGAAATCTATTCCCGCCATTTTAAGTCCAAACACATCATATATTTGAGTGAATTTTCATCTAACATGGTAAGATATCGTCGATTTACATCCAATGAAGCCCATTGAGGTCGATGATCACTATGTTTTGATTGAACATTTTCGAAATTTATTTCCGCCATTTTAAGTCCAAACACATCATATATTTGAGTGAATTTGCATCTAACATGGTAAGATATCGTCGATTTACATTCATTGAAGCCGATTGAGGTCGATGGTCACTCTGTTTTGATTGAATATTTTCGAAATATATTTCCGACATTTTAAGTCCAAACACATCATAAATTTGAGTGCATTTGCATCTAACATGGTAAGATATCGTCGATTTACATCCAATGAAGCCCATTGAGGTCGATGATCACTATGTTTTGATTGAACATTTTCGAAATCTATTTCCGACATTTTGAGTCCAAACACACCATTTCTTATATATTCGAGTGAATTTGCATCTAACTTGGTGAGATATCGTCAATTTACATCTATTTAAGCCAATTGAGGTCGATGATCACTATGTTTTGATTGAATATTTTCGAAATTTATTTCCGCCAATTTAAGTCCAAACAAATCATATATTTGGGTGAATTTGCATCTAACATGGTAAGATATCGTCGATTTACATCCAATGAAGCCCATTGAGGTCGATGATTACTATGTTTTGTTTGAACATTTTAGAAATCTATTTCCGCCATTTTAAGTCCAAACACATCATTTCTTATATATTTGAGTGAATTTGCATCTAACTTGGTAAGATATCGTCGATTTACATCCATCGCAGCCCATTGAGGTCGATGATCACTATGTTTTGATTGAACATTTTCGAAATCTATTTCCGCCTTTTTAAGTCCAAACACATCATATATTCGAGTGAATTTGCATCCAACATGGTAAGATATCTTCGATTTACATCCATTGAAGCCCATTGAGGTCGATGGTCACTCTGTTTTGATTGAATATTTTCGAAATCTATTTCCGCCATTTTAAGTCCCAACACATCATATATTTGAGTGAATTTGCATCTAACATGGTAAGATATCGTCGATTTACATTCATTGAAGCCGATTGAGGTCGATGATTACTATGTTTTGTTTGAACATTTTAGAAATCTATTTCCGCCATTTTAAGTCCAAACACATCATTTCTTATATATTTGAGTGAATTTGCATCTAACTTGTTAAGATATCGTCGATTTACATCCATCGCAGCCCATTGAGGTCGATGATCACTATGTTTTGATTGAACATTTTCGAAATCTATTTCCGCCTTTTTAAGTCCAAACACATCATATATTCGAGTGAATTTGCATCTAACATGGTAAGATATCTTAGATTTACATCCATTGAAGCCCATTGAGGTCGATGGTCACTCTGTTTTGATTGAATATTTTCGAAATCTATTTCCGCCATTTTAAGTCCCAACACATCATATATTTGAGTGAATTTGCATCTAACATGGTAAGATATCGTCGATTTACATTCATTGACGCCGATTGAGGTCGATGGTCACTCTGTTTTGATTGAATATTTTCGAAATATATTTCCGACATTTTAAGTCCCAACACATCATAAATTTGAGTGCATTTGCATCTAACATGGTAAGATATCGTCGATTTACATCCAATGAAGCCCATTGAGGTCGATGATCACTATGTTTTGACTGAACATTTTCGAAATCTATTTCCGACATTTTGAGTCCAAACACATCATTTCTTATATATTCGAGTGAATTCGCATCTAACTTGGTGAGATATCGTCAAATTACATCCATTTAAGCCAATTGAGGTCGATGATCACTATGTTTTGATTGAACATTTTCGAAATCTATTTCCGCCCACTTTAAAACCAAACAAATCATATATTTGAGTGAATTTGCATCTAACATGGTAAAATATCGTCGATTTACATCCATTTAAGCCAATTGAGGTCGATGATCACTATGTTTTGATTGAACATTTTCGAAATCTATTTCCGCCCACTTTAAAACCAAACAAATCATATATTTGAGTGAATTTGCATCTAACATGGTAAAATATCGTCGATTTACATCCATTGAAGCCTATTGAGGTCGATGATGACTATGTTTTGATTGAACATTTTCGAAATCTATTCCCGCCATTTTAAGTCCAAACACATCATATATTTGAGTGAATTTTCATCTAACATGGTAAGATATCGTCGATTTACATCCAATGAAGCCCATTGAGGTCGATGATCACTATGTTTTGATTGAACATTTTCGAAATTTATTTCCGCCATTTTAAGTCCAAACACATCATATATTTGAGTGAATTTGCATCTAACATGGTAAGATATCGTCGATTTACATTCATTGAAGCCGATTGAGGTCGATGGTCACTCTGTTTTGATTGAATATTTTCGAAATATATTTCCGACATTTTAAGTCCAAACACATCATAAATTTGAGTGCATTTGCATCTAACATGGTAAGATATCGTCGATTTACATCCAATGAAGCCCATTGAGGTCGATGATCACTATGTTTTGATTGAACATTTTCGAAATCTATTTCCGACATTTTGAGTCCAAACACACCATTTCTTATATATTCGAGTGAATTTGCATCTAACTTGGTGAGATATCGTCAATTTACATCTATTTAAGCCAATTGAGGTCGATGATCACTATGTTTTGATTGAACATTTTCGAAATCTATTTCCGCCTTTTTAAGTCCAAACACATCATATATTCGAGTGAATTTGCATCTAACATGGTAAGATATCTTCGATTTACATCCATTGAAGCCCATTGAGGTCGATGGTCACTCTGTTTTGATTGAATATTTTCGAAATCTATTTCCGCCATTTTAAGTCCCAACATATCATATATTTGAGTGAATTTGCATCTAACATGGTAAGATATCGTCGATTTACATTCATTGACGCCGATTGAGGTCGATGGTCACTCTGTTTTGATTGAATATTTTCGAAATATATTTCCGACATTTTAAGTCCCAACACATCATAAATTTGAGTGCATTTGCATCTAACATGGTAAGATATCGTCGATTTACATCCAATGAAGCCCATTGAGGTCGATGATCACTATGTTTTGATTGAACATTTTCGAAATCTATTTCCGACATTTTGAGTCCAAACACATCATTTCTTATATATTCGAGTGAATTTGCATCTAACTTGGTGAGATATCGTCAAATTACATCCATTTAAGCCAATTGAGGTCGTTGATCACTATGTTTTGATTGAACATTTTCGAAATCTATTTCCGCCCACTTTAAAACCAAACAAATCATATATTTGAGTGAATTTGCATCTAACATGGTAAAATATCGTCGATTTACATCCATTGAAGCCTATTGAGGTCGATGATGACTATGTTTTGATTGAACATTTTCGAAATCTATTCCCGCCATTTTAAGTCCAAACACATCATATATTTGAGTGAATTTTCATCTAACATGGTAAGATATCGTCGATTTACATCCAATGAAGCCCATTGAGGTCGATGATCACTATGTTTTAATTGAACATTTTCGAAATTTATTTCCGCCATTTTAAGTCCAAACACATCATATATTTGAGTGAATTTGCATCTAACATGGTAAGATATCGTCGATTTACATTCATTGAAGCCGATTGAGGTCGATAGTCACTCTGTTTTGATTGAATATTTTCGAAATATATTTCCGACATTTTAAGTCCAAACACATCATAAATTTGAGTGCATTTGCATCTAACATGGTAAGATATCGTCGATTTACATCCAATGAAGCCCATTGAGGTCGATGATCACTATGTTTTGATAGAACATTTTCGAAATCTATTTCCGACATTTTGAGTCCAAACACACCATTTCTTATATATTCGAGTGAATTTGCATCTAACTTGGTGAGATATCGTCAATTTACATCTATTTAAGCCAATTGAGGTCGATGATCACTATGTTTTGATTGAATATTTTCGAAATTTATTTCCGCCAATTTAAGTCCAAACAAATCATATATTTGGGTGAATTTGCATCTAACATGGTAAAATATCGTCGATTTACATCCATTGAAGCCTATTGAGGTCGATGATCACTATGTTTTGATTGAACATTTTCGAAATTCATTTCCGCCAATTTAAGTCCAAACACATCATATATTCGAGTGAATTTGCATCTAACATGGTAAGATATCGTCGATTTACATTCATTGAAGCCGATTGAGGTCGATGGTCACTCTGTTTTGATTGAATATTTTCGAAATATATTTCCGACATTTTAAGTCCCAACACATCATAAATTTGAGTGCATTTGCATCTAACATGGTAAGATATCGTCGATTTACATCCAATGAAGCCCATTGAGGTCGATGATCACTATGTTTTGATTGAACATTTTCGAAATCTATTTCCGACATTTTGAGTCCAAACACATCATTTCTTATATATTCGAGTGAATTTGCATCTAACTTGGTGAGATATCGTCAAATTACATCCATTTAAGCCAATTGAGGTCGATGGACACTATGTTTTGATTGAACATTTTCGAAATCTATTTCCGCCACTTTAAGTCCAAACAAATCATATATTTGAGTGAATTTGCATCTAACTTGCTAAGATATCGACGATTTACATCCATTGAAGCCCATTGAGGTCGAAGATCACTATGTTTTGATTGAACATTTTCGAAATCTATTTCCGCCATTTTAAGTCCAAACAAATCATATATTTGAGTGAATTTGCATTTAACATGGTAAAATATCGTCGATTCACATCCATTGAAGCCTATTGAGGTCGATGATGACTATGTTTGGATTGAACATTTTCGAAATCTATTTCCGCCATTTTAAGTCCAAACAAATCTCATATTTGAGTGAATTTTCATCTAACTTGCTAAGATATCGTCGATTTGCATCCATTGAAGCCCATTGAGGTCGGAGATCACTATGTTGTGATTGAATATTTTCGAAATCTATTTCCGCCAATTTAAGTCCAAACAAATCATATATTTGAGTGAATTTGCATCTAACATGGTAAAATATCGTCGATTCACATCCATTGAAGCCTATTGAGGTCGATGATCACTATGTTTTGATTGAACATTTTCGAAATTCATTTCCGCCAATTTAAGTCCAGACACATCATATATTTGAGTGAATTTGCATCTAACATGGTAAGATATCTTCGATTTACATCCATTGAAGCCCATTGAGGTCGATGGTCACTCTGTTTTGATTGAATATTTTCGAATTCTATTTCCGCCATTTTTAGTCCCAACACATCATATATTTGAGTGAATTTGCATCTAACATGGTAAGATATCGTCGATTTACATTCATTGAAGCCGATTGAGGTCGATGGTCACTCTGTTTTGATTGAATATTTTCGAAATATATTTCCGACATTTTAAGTCCCAACACATCATATATTTGAGTGAATTTGCATCTAACATGGTAAAATATCGTCGATTCACATCCATTGAAGCCTATTGAGGTCGATGATCACTATGTTTTGATTAAACATTTTCGAAATTCATTTCCGCCAATTTAAGTCCAGACACATCATATATTTGAGTGAATTTGCATCTAACATGGTAAGATATCGTCGATTTACATCCAATGAAGCCCATTGAGGTCTATGATCACTATGTTTTGATTGAACATTTTCGAAATCTATTTCCGCCATTTTAAGTCCAAACAAATCATATATTTGAGTGAATTTGCATCTAACATGGTAAAATATCGTCGATTTACATCCATTGAAGCCTATTGAGGTCGATGATGACTATGCTTGGATTGAACATTTTCGAAATCTATTCCCGCCATTTTAAGTCCAAACACATCATATATTTGAGTGAATTTGCATCTAACATGGTAAGATATCGTCGATTTACATCCAATGAAGCCCATTGAGGTCTATGATCACTATGTTTTGATTGAACATTTTCGAAATCTATTTCCGCCTCTTTAAGTCCAAACACATCATATATTTGAGTGAATTTGCATCTAACATGGTAAGATATCTTAGATTCACATCGAATGAAGCCCATTGAGGTCGATGATCATTATGTTTTGTTTGAACATTTTAGAAATCTATTTCCGCCATTTTAAGTCCAAACACATCATTTCTTATATATTTGAGTGAATTTGCATCTAACTTGGTAAGATATCGTCGATTTACATCCATCGCAGCCCATTGAGATCGATGATCATTATGTTTTGATTGAACATTTTCGAAATCTATTCCCGCCATTTTAAGTCCAAACACATCATATATTCGAGTGAATTTGCATCTAACATGGTAAAATATCGTCGATTTACATCCATTGAAGCCTATTGAGCTCGATGATCACTATGTTTTGATTGAACATTTTCGAAATTCATTTCCGCCAATTTAAGTTCAAACACATCATATATTTGAGTGAATTTGCATCTAACATGGTAAAATATCGTCGATTTACATCCATTGAAGCCTATTGAGGTCGATGATGACTATGTTTGGATTGAACATTTTCGAAATCTATTCCCGCCATTTTAAGTCCAAACACATCATATATTTGAGTGAATTTGCATCTAACATGGTAAGATATCGTCGATTTACATCCAATGAAGCCTATTGAGGTCGATGATTACTATGTTTTGATTGAACATTTTAGAAATCTATTTCCGCCATTTTAAGTCCAAACACATCATTTCTTATATATTTGAGTGAATTTGCATCTAACATGGTAAGATATCGTCGATTTACATCCATTGAAGCCCATTGAGGTCGATGATCACTATGTTTTATTTGAACATTTTAGAAATCTATTTCCGCCATTTTAAGTCCAAACACATCATTTCTTATATATTTGAGTGAATTTGCATCTAACATGGTAAAATATCGTCGATTTACATCCATTGAAGCCTATTGAGCTCGATGATCACTATGTTTTGATTGAACATTTTCGAAATTCATTTCCGCCAATTTAAGTCCAAACACATCATATATTTGAGTGAATTTGCATCTAACATGGTAAGATATCGTCGATTTACATCCAATGAAGCCCATTGAGGTCGATGATTACTATGTTTTGATTGAACATTTTAGAAATCTATTTCCGCCATTTTAAGTCCAAACACATCATTTCTTATATATTTGAGTGAATTTGCATCTAACATGGTAAGAAATCGTCGATTTACATCCATTGAAGCCCATTGAGGTCGATGATCACTATGTTTTATTTGAACATTTTAGAAATCTATTTCCGCCATTTTAAGTCCAAACACATCATTTCTTATATATTTGAGTGAATTTGCATCTAACATGGTAAAATATCGTCGATTTACATCCACTGAAGCCTATTGAGCTCGATGATCACTATGTTTTGATTGAACATTTTCGAAATTCATTTCCGCCAATTTAAGTCCAAACACATCATATATTTGAGTGAATTTGCATCTAACATGGTAAGATATCGTCGATTTACATCCATCGCAGCCCATTGAGATCGATGATCACTATGTTTTGATTGTAAATTTTCGAATTCTATTTCCGCCATTTTAAGTCCAAACACATCATATATTCGAGTGAATTTGCATCTAACATGGTAAGATATCTTCGATTTACATCCATTGAAGCCCATTGAGGTCGATGGTCACTCTGTTTTGATTGAATATTTTCGAAATCTATTCCCGCCATTTTAAGTCCAAACACTTCATATATTTTAGTGAATTTGCATCTAATATGGTAAGATATTGTCGATTTACATCCATTGAAGCCCATTGAGGTCGAAGATCACTATGTTTTGATTGAACATTTCCAAAATCTATTTCCGCCATTCTAAGTCAAACAAATCATATATTTGAGTGAATTTGCATCTAACATGGTAAAATATCGTCGATTTACATCCATTGAAGCCTATTGAGGTCGATGATCACTATGTTTTGATTGAACATTTTCGAAATTCATTTCCGCCAATTTGAGTCCAAACACATCATTTCTTATATACTCGAGTGAATTTGCATCTAACTTGGTGAGATATCGTCAATTTACATCCATTTAAGCCAATTGAGGTCGATGATCATCATGTTTTGATTGAACATTTTCGAAATCTATTTCCGCCACTTTAAGTCCAAACAAATCATATATTTGAGTGAATTTGCATCTAACTTGCTAAGACACGTCGATTTACATCCATTGAAGCCCATTGAGGTCGAAGATCACTATGTTTTGATTGAACATTTTCGAAATCTATTTCCGACATTTGAAGTCCAAAGACATCATATATTCGAGTGAATTTGCATCTAACATGGTAAGATATCGTCGATTTACTTCCATTGAAGCCCATTGAGGTCGATGATCACTATGTTTTGTTTGAACATTTTAGAAATCTATTTCCGCCATTTTAAGTCCAAACACATCATATTTTATATATTTGAGTGAATTTGCATCTAGCTTGATGAGATATCTTCGATTTACTTCCATTGAAGCCCATTGAGGTCGATGATCACTATGTTTTGATTAGACATTTTCTAAATCTATTTCCGACATTTGAAGTCCAGAGACATCATATATTCGAGTGAATTTGCATCTAACTTGGTAAGATATCGTCGATTTACATCCATCGCAGCCCATTGAGTTCGATGATCACTATGTTTTGTTTGAACATTTTAGAATTCTATCTCCGCCATTTTAAATCCAAACACATCATTTCTTATATATTTAAGTGAATTTGCATCTAACTTGGTAAGATATCGTCGATTTACATCCATCGCAGCCCATTGAGATCGATGATCACTATGTTTTGATTGTAAATTTTCGAATTCTATTTCCGCCATTTTAAGTCCAAACACATCATATATTCGAGTGAATTTGCATCTAACATGGTAAGATATCTTCGATTTACATCCATTGAAGCCCATTGAGGTCGATGGTCACTCTGTTTTGATTGAATATTTTCGAAATATATTTCCAACATTTTAAGTCCAAGCACATCATAAATTTGAGTGCATTTGCATCTAACATGGTAAGATATCGTCGATTTACATTCATTGAAGCCCATTGAGGTCGATGATTACTATGTTTTGATTGAACATTTTCGAAATCTATTCCCGCCAATTTAAGTCCAGACACATCATATATTTGAGTGAATTTGCATCTAACATGGTAAGATATCTTCGATTTACATCCATTGAAGCCCATTGAGGTCGATGGTCACTCTGTTTTGATTGAATATTTTCGAATTCTATTTCCGCCATTTTTAGTCCCAACACATCATATATTTGAGTGAATTTGCATCTAACATGGTAAGATATCGTCGATTTACATTCATTGAAGCCGATTGAGGTCGATGGTCACTCTGTTTTGATTGAATATTTTCGAAATATATTTCCGACATTTTAAGTCCCAACACATCATAAATTTGAGTGCATTTGAATCTAACATGGTAAGATATCGTCGATTTACATCCAATGAAGCCCATTGAGGTCTATGATCACTATGTTTTGATTGAACATTTTCGAAATCTATTTCCGCCATTTTAAGTCCAAACAAATCATATATTTGAGTGAATTTGCATCTAACATGGTAAAATATCGTCGATTTACATCCATTGAAGCCTATTGAGGTCGATGATGACTATGTTTGGATTGAACATTTTCGAAATCTATTCCCGCCATTTTAAGTCCAAACACATCATATATTTGAGTGAATTTGCATCTAACATGGTAAGATATCGTCGATTTACATCCAATGAAGCCCATTGAAGTCGATGATCACTATGTTTTGATTGAACATTTTAGAAATCTATTTCCGCCATTTTAAGTCCAAACACATCATTTCTTATATATTTGAGTGAATTTGCATCTAACATGGTAAAATATCGTCGATTTACATCCACTGAAGCCTATTGAGCTCGATGATCACTATGTTTTGATTGAACATTTTCGAAATTCATTTCCGCCAATTTAAGTCCAAACACATCATATATTTGAGTGAATTTGCATCTAACATGGTAAGATATCGTCGATTTACATCCATCGCAGCCCATTGAGATCGATGATCACTATGTTTTGATTGTAAATTTTCGAATTCTATTTCCGCCATTTTAAGTCCAAACACATCATATATTCGAGTGAATTTGCATCTAACATGGTAAGATATCTTCGATTTACATCCATTGAAGCCCATTGAGGTCGATGGTCACTCTGTTTTGATTGAATATTTTCGAAATCTATTCCCGCCATTTTAAGTCCAAACACATCATAAATTTGAGTGCATTTGCATCTAACATGGTAAGATATCGTCGATTTACATTCATTGAAGGCCATTGAGGTCGATGATTACTATGTTTTGATTGAACATTTTCGAAATCTATTCCCGCCATTTTAAGTCCAAACATCATATATTTGAGTGAATTTGCATCTAACATGGTGAAATATCGTCGATTCACATCCATTGAAGCCTATTGAGGTCAATGATCACTATGTTTTGATTGAACATTTTCGAAATTCATTTCCGCCAATTTAAGTCCAAACACTTCATATATTTTAGTGAATTTGCATCTAATATGGTAAGATATTGTCGATTTACATCCATTGAAGCCCATTGAGGTCGAAGATCACTATGTTTTGATTGAACATTTCCAAAATCTATTTCCGCCATTCTAAGTCAAACAAATCATATATTTGAGTGAATTTGCATCTAACATGGTAAAATATCGTCGATTTACATCCATTGAAGCCTATTGAGGTCGATGATCACTATGTTTTGATTGAACATTTTCGAAATTCATTTCCGCCAATTTGAGTCCAAACACATCATTTCTTATATACTCGAGTGAATTTGCATCTAACTTGGTGAGATATCGTCAATTTACATCCATTTAAGCCAATTGAGGTCGATGATCATCATGTTTTAATTGAACATTTTCGAAATCTATTTCCGCCACTTTAAGTCCAAACAAATCATATATTTGAGTGAATTTGCATCTAACTTGCTAAGACACGTCGATTTACATCCATTGAAGCCCATTGAGGTCGAAGATCACTATGTTTTGATTGAACATTTTCGAAATCTATTTCCGACATTTGAAGTCCAAAGACATCATATATTCGAGTGAATTTGCATCTAACATGGTAAGATATCGTCGATTTACTTCCATTGAAGCCCATTGAGGTCGATGATCACTATGTTTTGTTTGAACATTTTAGAAATCTATTTCCGCCATTTTAAGTCCAAACACATCATATTTTATATATTTGAGTGAATTTGCATCTAGCTTGATGAGATATCTTCGATTTACTTCCATTGAAGCCCATTGAGGTCGATGATCACTATGTTTTGATTAGACATTTTCTAAATCTATTTCCGACATTTGAAGTCCAGAGACATCATATATTCGAGTGAATTTGCATCTAACTTGGTAAGATATCGTCGATTTACATCCATCGCAGCCCATTGAGTTCGATGATCACTATGTTTTGTTTGAACATTTTAGAATTCTATCTCCGCCATTTTAAATCCAAACACATCATTTCTTATATATTTAAGTGAATTTGCATCTAACTTGGTAAGATATCGTCGATTTACATCCATCGCAGCCCATTGAGATCGATGATCACTATGTTTTGATTGTAAATTTTCGAATTCTATTTCCGCCATTTTAAGTCCAAACACATCATATATTCGAGTGAATTTGCATCTAACATGGTAAGATATCTTCGATTTACATCCATTGAAGCCCATTGAGGTCGATGGTCACTCTGTTTTGATTGAATATTTTCGAAATATATTTCCAACATTTTAAGTCCAAGCACATCATAAATTTGAGTGCATTTGCATCTAACATGGTAAGATATCGTCGATTTACATTCATTGAAGCCCATTGAGGTCGATGATTACTATGTTTTGATTGAACATTTTCGAAATCTATTCCCGCCAATTTAAGTCCAGACACATCATATATTTGAGTGAATTTGCATCTAACATGGTAAGATATCTTCGATTTACATCCATTGAAGCCCATTGAGGTCGATGGTCACTCTGTTTTGATTGAATATTTTCGAATTCTATTTCCGCCATTTTTAGTCCCAACACATCATATATTTGAGTGAATTTGCATCTAACATGGTAAGATATCGTCGATTTACATTCATTGAAGCCGATTGAGGTCGATGGTCACTCTGTTTTGATTGAATATTTTCGAAATATATTTCCGACATTTTAAGTCCCAACACATCATAAATTTGAGTGCATTTGAATCTAACATGGTAAGATATCGTCGATTTACATCCAATGAAGCCCATTGAGGTCTATGATCACTATGTTTTGATTGAACATTTTCGAAATCTATTTCCGCCATTTTAAGTCCAAACAAATCATATATTTGAGTGAATTTGCATCTAACATGGTAAAATATCGTCGATTTACATCCATTGAAGCCTATTGAGGTCGATGATGACTATGTTTGGATTGAACATTTTCGAAATCTATTCCCGCCATTTTAAGTCCAAACACATCATATATTTGAGTGAATTTGCATCTAACATGGTAAGATATCGTCGATTTACATCCAATGAAGCCCATTGAAGTCGATGATCACTATGTTTTGATTGAACATTTTCGAAATCTATTTCCGCCTCTTTAAGTCCAAACACATCATATATTTGAGTGAATTTGCATCTAACATGGTAAGATTTCTTAGATTCACATCGAATGAAGCCCATTGAGGTCGATGATCATTATGTTTTGTTTGAACATTTTAGAAATCTATTTCCGCCATTTTAAGTCCAAACACATCATTTCTTATATATTTGAGTGAATTTGCATCTAACTTGGTAAGATATCGTCGATTTACATCCATCGCAGCCCATTGAGATCGATGATCATTATGTTTTGATTGAACATTTTCGAAATCTATTCCCGCCATTTTAAGTCCAAACACATATATTCGAGTGAATTTGCATCTAACATGGTAAAATATCGTCGATTTACATCCATTGAAGCCTATTGAGCTCGATGATCACTATGTTTTGATTGAACATTTTCGAAATTCATTTCCGCCAATTTAAGTTCAAACACATCATATATTTGAGTGAATTTGCATCTAACATGGTAAGATATCGTCGATTTACATTCATTGAAGCCGATTGAGTTCGATGTACACTCTGTTTTGATTGAACATTTTCGAAATCTATTTCCGCCATTTTAAGTCCAAACAAATCATATATTTGAGTGAATTTGCATCTAACTTGCTAAGATATCGTCGATTTACATCCAATGAAGCCCATTGAGGTCGATGATTACTATGTTTTGTTTGAACATTTTAGAAATCTATTTCCGCCATTTTAAGTCCAAACACATCATTTCTTATATATTTGAGTGAATTTGCATCTAACTTGGTAAGATATCGTCGATTTACATCCATCTCAGCCTATTGAGGTCGATGATGACTATGTTTGGATTGAACATTTTCGAAATCTATTCCCGCCATTTTAAGTCCAAACACATCATATATTTGAGTGAATTTGCATCTAACATGGTAAGATATCGTCGATTTACATCCAATGAAGCCTATTGAGGTCGATGATTACTATGTTTTGATTGAACATTTTAGAAATCTATTTCCGCCATTTTAAGTCCAAACACATCATTTCTTATATATTTGAGTGAATTTGCATCTAACATGGTAAGATATCGTCGATTTACATCCATTGAAGCCCATTGAGGTCGATGATCACTATGTTTTATTTGAACATTTTAGAAATCTATTTCCGCCATTTTAAGTCCAAACACATCATTTCTTATATATTTGAGTGAATTTGCATCTAACATGGTAAAATATCGTCGATTTACATCCATTGAAGCCTATTGAGCTCGATGATCACTATGTTTTGATTGAACATTTTCGAAATTCATTTCCGCCAATTTAAGTCCAAACACATCATATATTTGAGTGAATTTGCATCTAACATGGTAAGATATCGTCGATTTACATCCAATGAAGCCCATTGAGGTCGATGATTACTATGTTTTGATTGAACATTTTAGAAATCTATTTCCGCCATTTTAAGTCCAAACACATCATTTCTTATATATTTGAGTGAATTTGCATCTAACATGGTAAGAAATCGTCGATTTACATCCATTGAAGCCCATTGAGGTCGATGATCACTATGTTTTATTTGAACATTTTAGAAATCTATTTCCGCCATTTTAAGTCCAAACACATCATTTCTTATATATTTGAGTGAATTTGCATCTAACATGGTAAAATATCGTCGATTTACATCCACTGAAGCCTATTGAGCTCGATGATCACTATGTTTTGATTGAACATTTTCGAAATTCATTTCCGCCAATTTAAGTCCAAACACATCATATATTTGAGTGAATTTGCATCTAACATGGTAAGATATCGTCGATTTACATCCATCGCAGCCCATTGAGATCGATGATCACTATGTTTTGATTGTAAATTTTCGAATTCTATTTCCGCCATTTTAAGTCCAAACACATCATATATTCGAGTGAATTTGCATCTAACATGGTAAGATATCTTCGATTTACATCCATTGAAGCCCATTGAGGTCGATGGTCACTCTGTTTTGATTGAATATTTTCGAAATCTATTCCCGCCATTTTAAGTCCAAACACATCATAAATTTGAGTGCATTTGCATCTAACATGGTAAGATATCGTCGATTTACATTCATTGAAGGCCATTGAGGTCGATGATTACTATGTTTTGATTGAACATTTTCGAAATCTATTCCCGCCATTTTAAGTCCAAACATCATATATTTGAGTGAATTTGCATCTAACATGGTGAAATATCGTCGATTCACATCCATTGAAGCCTATTGAGGTCAATGATCACTATGTTTTGATTGAACATTTTCGAAATTCATTTCCGCCAATTTAAGTCCAAACACTTCATATATTTTAGTGAATTTGCATCTAATATGGTAAGATATTGTCGATTTACATCCATTGAAGCCCATTGAGGTCGAAGATCACTATGTTTTGATTGAACATTTCCAAAATCTATTTCCGCCATTCTAAGTCAAACAAATCATATATTTGAGTGAATTTGCATCTAACATGGTAAAATATCGTCGATTTACATCCATTGAAGCCTATTGAGGTCGATGATCACTATGTTTTGATTGAACATTTTCGAAATTCATTTCCGCCAATTTGAGTCCAAACACATCATTTCTTATATACTCGAGTGAATTTGCATCTAACTTGGTGAGATATCGTCAATTTACATCCATTTAAGCCAATTGAGGTCGATGATCATCATGTTTTGATTGAACATTTTCGAAATCTATTTCCGCCACTTTAAGTCCAAACAAATCATATATTTGAGTGAATTTGCATCTAACTTGCTAAGACACGTCGATTTACATCCATTGAAGCCCATTGAGGTCGAAGATCACTATGTTTTGATTGAACATTTTCGAAATCTATTTCCGACATTTGAAGTCCAAAGACATCATATATTCGAGTGAATTTGCATCTAACATGGTAAGATATCGTCGATTTACTTCCATTGAAGCCCATTGAGGTCGATGATCACTATGTTTTGTTTGAACATTTTAGAAATCTATTTCCGCCATTTTAAGTCCAAACACATCATATTTTATATATTTGAGTGAATTTGCATCTAGCTTGATGAGATATCTTCGATTTACTTCCATTGAAGCCCATTGAGGTCGATGATCACTATGTTTTGATTAGACATTTTCTAAATCTATTTCCGACATTTGAAGTCCAGAGACATCATATATTCGAGTGAATTTGCATCTAACTTGGTAAGATATCGTCGATTTACATCCATCGCAGCCCATTGAGTTCGATGATCACTATGTTTTGTTTGAACATTTTAGAATTCTATCTCCGCCATTTTAAATCCAAACACATCATTTCTTATATATTTAAGTGAATTTGCATCTAACTTGGTAAGATATCGTCGATTTACATCCATCGCAGCCCATTGAGATCGATGATCACTATGTTTTGATTGTAAATTTTCGAATTCTATTTCCGCCATTTTAAGTCCAAACACATCATATATTCGAGTGAATTTGCATCTAACATGGTAAGATATCTTCGATTTACATCCATTGAAGCCCATTGAGGTCGATGGTCACTCTGTTTTGATTGAATATTTTCGAAATATATTTCCAACATTTTAAGTCCAAGCACATCATAAATTTGAGTGCATTTGCATCTAACATGGTAAGATATCGTCGATTTACATTCATTGAAGCCCATTGAGGTCGATGATTACTATGTTTTGATTGAACATTTTCGAAATCTATTCCCGCCAATTTAAGTCCAGACACATCATATATTTGAGTGAATTTGCATCTAACATGGTAAGATATCTTCGATTTACATCCATTGAAGCCCATTGAGGTCGATGGTCACTCTGTTTTGGTTGAATATTTTCGAATTCTATTTCCGCCATTTTTAGTCCCAACACATCATATATTTGAGTGAATTTGCATCTAACATGGTAAGATATCGTCGATTTACATTCATTGAAGCCGATTGAGGTCGATGGTCACTCTGTTTTGATTGAATATTTTCGAAATATATTTCCGACATTTTAAGTCCCAACACATCATAAATTTGAGTGCATTTGAATCTAACATGGTAAGATATCGTCGATTTACATCCAATGAAGCCCATTGAGGTCTATGATCACTATGTTTTGATTGAACATTTTCGAAATCTATTTCCGCCATTTTAAGTCCAAACAAATCATATATTTGAGTGAATTTGCATCTAACATGGTAAAATATCGTCGATTTACATCCATTGAAGCCTATTGAGGTCGATGATGACTATGTTTGGATTGAACATTTTCGAAATCTATTCCCGCCATTTTAAGTCCAAACACATCATATATTTGAGTGAATTTGCATCTAACATGGTAAGATATCGTCGATTTACATCCAATGAAGCCCATTGAAGTCGATGATCACTATGTTTTGATTGAACATTTTCGAAATCTATTTCCGCCTCTTTAAGTCCAAACACATCATATATTTGAGTGAATTTGCATCTAACATGGTAAGATATCTTAGATTCACATCGAATGAAGCCCATTGAGGTCGATGATCATTATGTTTTGTTTGAACATTTTAGAAATCTATTTCCGCCATTTTAAGTCCAAACACATCATTTCTTATATATTTGAGTGAATTTGCATCTAACTTGGTAAGATATCGTCGATTTACATCCATCGCAGCCCATTGAGATCGATGATCATTATGTTTTGATTGAACATTTTCGAAATCTATTCCCGCCATTTTAAGTCCAAACACATCATATATTCGAGTGAATTTGCATCTAACATGGTAAAATATCGTCGATTTACATCCATTGAAGCCTATTGAGCTCGATGATCACTATGTTTTGATTGAACATTTTCGAAATTCATTTCCGCCAATTTAAGTTCAAACACATCATATATTTGAGTGAATTTGCATCTAACATGGTAAGATATCGTCGATTTACATTCATTGAAGCCGATTGAGTTCGATGTACACTCTGTTTTGATTGAACATTTTCGAAATCTATTTCCGCCATTTTAAGTCCAAACAAATCATATATTTGAGTGAATTTGCATCTAACTTGCTAAGATATCGTCGATTTACATCCATTGAAGCCCATTGAGCTCGATGATCACTATGTTTTGATTGAACATTTTCGAAATCTATTCCCGCCATTTGAAGTCCAAACACATCATAAATTTGAGTGCATTTGCATCTAACATGGTAAGAAATCGTCGATTTACATTCATTGAAGCCGATTGAGGTCGATGGTCACTCTGTTTTGATTGAACATTTTTGAAACATATATCCGCCATTTTAAGACCAAACATCATATATTTTAGTGAATTTGCATCTAACTTGGTAAGATATCGTCGATTTACATCCAATGAAGCCCATTGAGGTCGATGATCACTATGTTTTGATTAAACATTTTCGAAATCTATTTCCGCCATTTTAAGTCCAAACAAATAATATATTTGAGTGAATTTGCATCTCACATGGTAAAATATCGTCGATTTACATCCATTGAAGCCTATTGAGGTCAATGATCACTATGTTTTGATTGAACATTTTCGAAATTCATTTCCGCCAATTTGAGTCCAAACACATCATTTCTTATATACTCGAGTGAATTTGCAACTAACTTGGTGAGATATCGTCAATTTACATCCATTTAAGCCAATTGAGGTCCATGATCACCATGTTTTGATTGAACATTTTCGAAATCTATTTCCGCCACTTTAAGTCCAAACAAATCATATATTTGAGTGAATTTGCATCTAACTTTCTAAGACACGTCGATTTACATCCATCGCAGCCCATTGAGGTCGATGATCACTATGTTTTGATTGAACATTTTCGAAATCTATTTCCGCCTTTTTAAGTCCAAACACATCATATATTTGAGTGAATTTGCATCTAACATGGTAAGATATCTTAGATTCACATCGAATGAAGCCCATTGAGGTCGATGATCACTATGTTTTGTTTGAACATTTTAGAAATCTATTTCCGCCATTTTAAGTCCAAACACATCATTTCTTATATAATTGAGTGAATTTGCATCTAACTTGGTAAGATATCGTCGATTTACATCCATCGCAGCCCATTGAGGTCGATGATCACTATGTTTTGTTTGAACATTTTAGAAATCTATTTCCGCCATTTTAAGTCCAAACACATCATATTTTATATATTTGAGTGAATTTGCATCTAGCTTGATGAGATATCTTCGATTTACTTCCATTGAAGCCCATTGAGGTCGATGATCACTATGTTTTGATTAGACATTTTCTAAATCTATTTCCGACATTTGAAGTCCAGAGACATCATATATTCGAGTGAATTTGCATCTAACTTGGTAAGATATCGTCGATTTACATCCATCGCAGCCCATTGAGTTCGATGATCACTATGTTTTGTTTGAACATTTTAGAAATCTATCTCCGCCATTTTAAATCCAAACACATCATTTCTTATATATTTAAGTGAATTTGCATCTAACTTGGTAAGATATCGTCGATTTACATCCATCGCAGTCCATTGAGATCGATGATCACTATGTTTTGATTGTAAATTTTCGAATTCTATTTCCGCCATTTTAAGTCCAAACACATCATTTCTTATATATTTAAGTGAATTTGCATCTAACATGGTAAGATATCTTCGATTTACATCCATTGAAGCCCATTGAGGTCGATGGTCACTCTGTTTTGATTGAATATTTTCGAAATATATTCCCGCCATTTTAAGTCCAAACACATCATAAATTTGAGTGCATTTGCATCTAATATGGTAAGATATCGTCGATTTACATTCATTAAAGCCGATTGAGGTCGATGTACACTCTGTTTTGATTGAACATTTTCGAAATCTATTTCCGCCATTTTAAGTCCAAACAAATCATATATTTGAGTGAATTTGCATCTAACTTGCTAAGATATCGTCGATTTACATCCATTGAAGCCCATTGAGCTCGATGATCACTATGTTTTGATTGAACATTTTCGAAATCTATTCCCGCCATTTGAAGTCCAAACACATCATAAATTTGAGTGCATTTGCATCTAACATGGTAAGAAATCGTCGATTTACATTCATTGAAGCCGATTGAGGTCGATGGTCACTCTGTTTTGATTGAACATTTTTGAAACATATATCCGCCAATTTAAGACCAAACATCATATATTTTAGTGAATTTGCATCTAACTTGGTAAGATATCGTCGATTTACATCCAATGAAGCCCATTGAGGTCGATGATCACTATGTTTTGATTAAACATTTTCGAAATCTATTTCCGCCATTTTAAGTCCAAACAAATAATATATTTGAGTGAATTTGCATCTCACATGGTAAAATATCGTCGATTTACATCCATCGCAGCCCATTGAGATCGATGATCACTATGTTTTGATTGTAAATTTTCGAATTCTATTTCCGCCATTTTAAGTCCAAACACATCATATATTCGAGTGAATTTGCATCTAACATGGTAAGATATCTTCGATTTACATCCATTGAAGCCCATTGAGGTCGATGGTCACTCTGTTTTGATTGAATATTTTCGAAATATATTTCCAACATTTTAAGTCCAAGCACATCATAAATTTGAGTGCATTTGCATCTAACATGGTAAGATATCGTCGATTTACATTCATTGAAGCCCATTGAGGTCGATGATTACTATGTTTTGATTGAACATTCTCGAAATCTATTCCCGCCATTTTAAGTCCAAACACATCATAAATTTGAGTGCATTTGCATCTAATATGGTAAGATATCGTCGATTTACATTCATTGAAGCCGATTGAGGTCGATGTACACTCTGTTTTGATTGAACATTTTCGAAATCTATTTCCGCCATTTTAAGTCCAAACAAATCATATATTTGAGTGAATTTGCATCTAACTTGCTAAGATATCGTCGATTTACATCCATTGAAGCCCATTGAGGTCGATGATCACTATGTTTTGATTAAACATTTTCGAAATCTATTTCCGCCATTTTAAGTCCAAACAAATAATATATTTGAGTGAATTTGCATCTCACATGGTAAAATATCGTCGATTTACATCCATTGAAGCCTATTGAGGTCAATGATCACTATGTTTTGATTGAACATTTTCGAAATTCATTTCCGCCAATTTGAGTCCAAACACATCATTTCTTATATACTCGAGTGAATTTGCAACTAACTTGGTGATATATCGTCAATTTACATCCATTCAAGCCAATTGAGGTCCATGATCACCATGTTTTGATTGAACATTTTCGAAATCTATTTCCGCCACTTTAAGTCCAAACAAATCATATATTTGAGTGAATTTGCATCTAACTTGCTAAGACACGTCGATTTACATCCATTGAAGCCCATTGAGGTCCAAGATCACTATGTTTTGATTGAACATTTTCGAAATTCATTTCCGCCAATTTGAGTCCAAACACATCATTTCTTATATACTCGAGTGAATTTGCATCTAACTTGGTGAGATATCGTCAATTTACATCCATTTAAGCCAATTGAGGTCGATGATCACCATGTTTTGATTGAACATTTTCGAAATCTATTTCCGCCACTTTAAGTCCAAACATATCATATATTTGAGTGAATTTGCATCTAACTTGCTAAGACACGTCGATTTACATCCATTGAAGCCCATTGAGGTCGAAGATCACTATGTTTTGATTGAACATTTTCGAAATCTATTTCCGACATTTGAAGTCCAAAGACATCATATATTCGAGTGAATTTGCATCTAACATGGTAAGATATCGTCGATTTACATCCATTGAAGCCCATTGAGGTCGATGATCACTATGTTTTGTTTGAACATTTTAGAAATCTATTTCCGCCATTTTAAGTCCAAACACATCATATTTTATATATTTGAGTGAATTTGCATCTATCTTGATGAGATATCTTCGATTTACTTCCATTGAAGCCCATTGAGGTCGATGATCACTATGTTTTGATTAGACATTTTCGAAATCTATTTCCGACATTTGAAGTCCAGAGACATCATATATTCGAGTGAATTTGCATCTAACTTGGTAAGATATTGTCGATTTACATCCATCGCAGCCCATTTAGGTCGATGATCACTATGTTTTGTTTGAACATTTTAGAAATCTATCTCCGCCATTTTAAATCCAAACACATCATTTCTTATATATTTGAGTGAATTTGCATCTAACTTGGTGAGATATCGTCGATTTACATCCATCGCAGCCCATTGAGATCGATGATCACTATGTTTTGATTGTAAATTTTCGAAATATATTTCCGACATTTTAAGTCCAAACACATCATAAATTTGAGTGCATTTGCACCTAACATGGTGAGATATCGTCGATTTACATTCATTGAAGCCCATTGAGGTCGATGATTACTATGTTTTGATTGAACATTTTCGAAATCTATTCCCGTCATTTTAAGTCCAAACACATCATAAATTTGAGTGCATTTGCATCTAATATGGTAAGATATCGTCGATTTACATTCATTGAAGCCGATTGAGGTCGATGTACACTCTGTTTTGATTGGATATTTTCGAAATCTATTCCCGCCATTTGAAGTCCAAACACATCATAAATTTGAGTGCATTTGCATCTAACATGGTAAGAAATCGTCGATTTACATTCATTGAAGCCGATTGAGGTCGATGGTCACTCTGTTTTGATTCAACATTTTTGAAATTCATTTCCGCCAATTTAAGTCCAAACACATCATATATTTTAGTGAATTTGCATCTAACTTGGTAAGATATCGTCTATTTACATCCAATGAAGCCCATTGAGGTCGATGATCACTATGTTTTGATTAAACATTTTCGAAATCTATTTTCGCCATTTTAAGTCCAAACAAATAATATATTTGAGAGAATTTGCATCTAACATGGTAAGATATCGTCGATTTACATCCATTGGAGCCTATTGAGGTCAATGATCACTATGTTTTGATTGAACATTTTCGAAATTCATTTCCGCCAATTTAAGTCCAAACACATCATATATTTTAGTGAATTTGCATCTAACTTGGTAAGATATCGTCTATTTACATCCAATGAAGCCCATTGATGTCGATGGTCACTCTGTTTTGATTGAACATTTTCGAAACAAATATCCGCCATTTTAAGTCCAAACATCATATATTTGAGTGAATTTGCATCTAACATGGTAAAATATCGTCGATTTACATCCATTGAAGCCAATTGAGGTCGATGATCACTATGTTTTGATTGAACATTTTCGAAATCTATTTCCGCCATTTTAAGTCCAAACAAATAATATATTTGAGTGAATTTGCATCTAACATGGTAAAATATCGTCGATTTACATTCATTGAAGCCCATTGAGGTCGATGATTACTATGTTTTGATTGAACATTTTCGAAATCTATTTCCGCCACTTTAAGTCCAAACAAATCTCATATTTGAGTGAATTTTCATCTAACTTGGTAAGATATCGTCGATTTACATCCATCGCAGCCCATTGAGGTCGATGATCACTATGTTTTGATTGAACATTTTCGAAATCTATTTCCGCCTTTTTAAGTCCAAACACATCATATATTTGAGTGAATTTGCATCTAACATGGTAAGATATCTTAGATTCACATCGAATGAAGCCCATTGAGGTCGATGATCACTATGTTTTGTTTGAACATTTTAGAAATCTATTTCCGCCATTTTAAGTCCAAACACATCATTTCTTATATAATTGAGTGAATTTGCATCTAACTTGGTAAGATATCGTCGATTTACATCCATCGCAGCCCATTGAGGTCGATGATCACTATGTTTTGTTTGAACATTTTAGAAATCTATTTCCGCCATTTTAAGTCCAAACACATCATTTCTTATATAATTGAGTGAATTTGCATCTAACTTGGTAAAATATCGTCGATTTACATCCATCGCAGCCCATTGAGATCGATGATCACTATGTTTTGATTATAAATTTTCGAATTATATTTCCGCCATTTTAAGTCCAAACACATCTTATATTCGAGTGAATGTGCATCTAACATGGTAAGATATCGTCGATTTACATACATTGAAGCCCATTGAGGTCGATGATCACTATGTTTTGTTTGAACATTTTAGAAATCTATTTCCGCCATTTTAAGTCCAAACACATCATTTCTTATATATTTGAGTGAATTTGCATCTAACATTGTAAGATATCGTCGATTTACATACATTGAAGCCCATTGAGGTCGATGATCACTATGTTTTGTTTGAACATTTTAGAAATCTATTTCCGCCATTTTAAGTCCAAACACATCATTTCTTATATATTTGAGTGAATTTGCATCTAACATGGTAAGATATCGTCGATTTACATACATTGAAGCCCATTGAGGTCGATGATCACTATGTTTTGTTTGAACATTTTAGAAATCTATTTCCGCCATTTTAAGTCCAAACAAATCATATATTTGAATGAATTTGCATCTAACTTGCTAAGATATCGACGATTTACATCCATTGGAGCCCATTGATGTCGAAGATCACTATGTTTTGATTGAACATTTTCGAAATCTATTTCCGCCATTTTAAGTCCAAACAAATCATATATTTGAGTGAATTTGCATCTAACATGGTAAAATATCGTCGATTTACATCCATTGAAGCCTATTGAGGTGAATGATGACTATGTTTGGATTGAACATTTCGAAATTTATTCCCGCCATTTAAGTCCAAACACATCATATATTTGAGTGAATTTGCATCTAACATGGTAAGATATCGTCGATTTACATCCAATGAAGCCCATTGAGGTCGATGATTACTATGTTTTGATTGAACATTTCAGAAATCTATTTCCGTCATTTAAAGTCCAAACACATCATTTCTTATATATTCGAGTGAATTTGCATCTAACATGGTAAGATATCGTCGATTTACATACATTGAAGCCCATTGAGGTCGATGATCACTATGTTTTGTTTGATTATTTTAGAAATCTATTTCCGCCATTTTAAGTCCAAACACATCATTTCTTATATATTTGAGTGAATTTGCATCTAACATGGTAAGATATCGTCGATTTACATACATTGAAGCCCATTGAGGTCGATGATCACTATGTTTTGTTTGAACATTTTAGAAATCTATTTCCGCCATTTTAAGTCCAAACACATCATTTCTTATATATTCGAGTGAATTTGCATCTAACATGGTAAGATATCGTCGATTTACATCCATCGCAGCCCATTGAGGTCGATGATCACTATGTTTTGTTTCAACATTTTAGAAATCTATTTCCGCCATTTTAAGTCCAAACACATCATTTCTTATATATTTGAGTGAATTTGCATCTAACTTGGTAAGATATCGTCGATTTACATCCATCGCAGCCCATTGAGATCGATGGTCACTCTGTTTTGATTGAATATTTTCGAAATATATTTCCGCCATTTTAAGTCCAAACAAATAATATATTTGAGTGAATTTGCATCTAACTTGCTAAGATATCGTCGATTTACATCCATTGAAGCCCATTGAGGTCGAAGATCCCTATGTTTTGATTGAACATTTTCGAAATCTATTTCCGCTATCTTAAGTCAAAACAAATAATATATTTGAGTGAATTTGCATCTAACTTGCTAAGATATCGTCGATTTACATCCATCGCAGCCCATTGAGGTCGATGATCACTATGTTTTGATTGAACATTTTCGAAATCTATTTCCGCCTTTTTAAGTCCAAACACATCATATATTTGAGTGAATTTGCATCTAACATGGTAAGATATCTTAGATTCACATCGAATGAAGCCCATTGAGGTCGATGATCACTATGTTTTGTTTGAACATTTTAGAAATCTATTTCCGCCATTTTAAGTCCAAACACATCATTTCTTATATAATTGAGTGAATTTGCATCTAACTTGGTAAGATATCGTCGATTTACATCAATCGCAGCCCATTGAGGTCGATGATCACTATGTTTTGTTTGAACATTTTAGAAATCTATTTCCGCCATTTTAAGTCCAAACACATCATTTCTTATATAATTGAGTGAATTTGCATCTAACTTGGTAAGATATCGTCGATTTACATCCATCGCAGCCCATTGAGATCGATGATCACTATGTTTTGATTATAAATTTTCGAATTATATTTCCGCCATTTTAAGTCCAAACACATCTTATATTCGAGTGAATTTGCATCTAACATGGTAAAATATCGTCGATTTACATCCATTAAAGCCTATTGAGGTCGATGATCACTATGTTTTGATTGAACATTTTCGAAATTCATTTCCGCAAATTTAAGTCCAAACACATCATATATTTGAGTGAATTTGCATCTTACATGGTAAGATATCGTCGATTTACATCCAATGAAGCCCATTGAGGTCGATGATTACTATGTTTTGATTGAACATTTTAGAAATCTATTTCCGTCATTTAAAGTCCAAACACATCATTTCTTATATATTCGAGTGAATTTGCATCTAACATGGTAAGATATCGTCGATTTACATACATTGAAGCCCATTGAGGTCCATGATCACTATGTTTTGTTTGAACATTTTAGAAATCTATTTCCGCCATTTTAAGTCCAAACACATCATTTCTTATATATTTGAGTGAATTTGCATCTAACATGGTAAGATATCGTCGATTTACATACATTGAAGCCCATTGAGGTCGATGATCACTATGTTTTGTTTGAACATTTTAGAAATCTATTTCCGCCATTTTAAGTCCAAACACATCATTTCTTATATATTTGAGTGAATTTGCATCTAACATGGTAAGATATCGTCGATTTACATACATTGAAGCCCATTGAGGTCGATGATCACTATGTTTTGTTTGAACATTTTAGAAATCTATTTCCGCCATTTTAAGTCCAAACACATCATTTCTTATATATTCGAGTGAATTTGCATCTAACATGGTAAGATATCGTCGATTTACATACATTGAAGCCCATTGAGGTCGATGATCACTATGTTTTGTTTGAACATTTTAGAAATCTATTTCCGCCATTTTAAGTTCAAACACATCATTTCTTATATATTCGAGTGAATTTGCATCTAACATGGTAAGATATCGTCGATTTACATCCATCGCAGCCCATTGAGGTCGATGATCACTATGTTTTGTTTCAACATTTTAGAAATCTATTTCCGCCATTTTAAGTCCAAACAAATCATATATTTGAGTGAATTTGCATCTAACATGGTAAAATATCGTCGATTTACATCCATTGAAGCCTATTGAGGTGAATGATGACTATGTTTGGATTGAATATTTCGAAATTTATTCCCGCCATTTAAGTCCAAACACATCATATATTTGAGTGAATTTGCATCTAACATGGTAAGATATCGTCGATTTACATCCAATGAAGCCCATTGAGGTCGATGATTACTATGTTTTGATTGAACATTTTCGAAATTCATTTCCGCCATTTCCAAACACATCATATATTTGAGTGAATTTGCATCTTACATGGTAAGATATCGTCGATTTACATCCAATGAAGCCCATTGAGGTCGATGATTACTATGTTTTGATTGAACATTTCAGAAATCTATTTCCGTCATTTAAAGTCCAAACACATCATTTCTTATATATTCGAGTGAATTTGCATCTAACATGGTAAGATATCGTCGATTTACATACATTGAAGCCCATTGAGGTCGATGATCACTATGTTTTGTTTGATTATTTTAGAAATCTATTTCCGCCATTTTAAGTCCAAACACATCATTTCTTATATATTTGAGTGAATTTGCATCTAACATGGTAAGATATCGTCGATTTACATACATTGAAGCCCATTGAGGTCGATGATCACTATGTTTTGTTTGAACATTTTAGAAATCTATTTCCGCCATTTTAAGTCCAAACACATCATTTCTTATATATTCGAGTGAATTTGCATCTAACATGGTAAGATATCGTCGATTTACATCCATCGCAGCCCATTGAGATCGATGGTCACTCTGTTTTGATTGAATATTTTCGAAATATATTTCCGACATTTTAAGTCCAAACACATCATAAATTTGAGTGCATTTGCATCTAACATGGTAAGATATCGTCGATTTACATTCATTGAAGCCCATTGAGGTCGATGATTACTATGTTTTGATTGAACATTTTCGAAATCTATTCCCGCCATTTTAAGTCCAAACACATCATATATTTGAGTGAATTTGCATCTAACATGGTAAGATATCGTCGATTAACATCCAATGAAGCCCATTGAGGTCGATGATCACTATGTTTTGATTGAACATTTTCGAAATCTATTTCCGACATTTTGAGTCCAAACACATCATTTCTTATATATTCGAGTGAATTTGCATCTAACTTGGTGAGATATCGTCAATTTACATCCATTTAAGCCAATTGAGGTCGATGATCACTATGTTTTGATTCAACATTTTAGAAATCTATTTCTGCCACTTTAAGTCCAAACAAATCATATATTTGAGTGAATTTGCATCTAACTTGCTAAGATATCGACGATTTACATCCATTGAAGCCCATTGATGTCGAAGATCACTATGTTTTGATTGAACATTTTCGAAATCTATTTCCGCCATTTTAAGTCCAAACAAATCATATCTTTGAGTGAATTTGCATCTAACATGGTAAAATATCGTCGATTTACATCCATTGAAGCCTATTGAGGTGAATGATGACTATGTTTGGATTGAACATTTTCGAAATTTATTCCCGCCATTTTAAGTCCAAACACATCATATATTTGAGTGAATTTGCATCTAACATGGTAAGATATCGTCGATTTACATCCAATGAAGCCCATTGAGGTCGATGATCACTATGTTTTGATTGAACATTTTAGAAATCTATTTCCGCCATTTTAAGTCCAAACACATCATTTCTTATATATTTGAGTGAATTTGCATCTAACTTGGTAAGATATCGTCGATTTACATCCATCGCAGCCCATTGAGGTCGATGATCACTATGTTTTGATTGAACATTTTCGAAATCTATGTCCGCCATTTTAAGTCCAACCAAATCATATCTTTGAGTGAATTTGCATCTAACATTGTGAAATATCGTCGATTTACATCCATTGAAGCCTATTGAGGTCGATGATCACTATGTTTTTATTGTTTATTTTCGAAATTCATTTCCGCCAATTTAAGTCCAAACACATCATATATTTGAGTGAATTTTCATCTAACATGGTAAGATATCGTCGATTTACATCCAATGAAGCCCATTGAGGTCGATGATTACTATGTTTTATTTGAACATTTTAGAAATCTATTTCCGCCATTTTAAGTCCAAACACATCATTTCTTATATATTTGAGTGAATTTGCATCTAACTTGGTAAGATATCGTCGATTTACATCCATCGCAGCCCATTGAGGTCGATGATCACTATGTTTTGATTGAACATTTTCGAAATCTATTTCCGCCTTTTTAAGTCCAAACACATCATATATTTGAGTGAATTTGCATCTAACATGGTAAGATATCGTCGATTTACATCGAATGAAGCCCATTGAGGTCGATGATCACTATGTTTTGTTTGAACATTTTAGAAATCTTTTTCCGCCATTTTAAGTCCAAACACATCATTTCTTATATATTTGAGTGAATTTGCATCTAACTTGGTAAGATATCGTCGATTTACATCCATCGCAGCCCATTGAGGTCGATGATCACTATGTTTTGATTGAACATTTTCGAAATCTATTTCCGCCTTTTTAAGTCCAAACACATCATATATTTGAGTGAATTTGCATCTAACATGGTAAGATATCGTCGATTTACATCGAATGAAGCCCATTGAGGTCGATGATCACTATGTTTTGATTGAACATTTTCGAAATCTATTTCCGCCTTTTTAAGTCCAAACACATCATATATTTGAGTGAATTTGCATCTAACTTGGTAAGATATCGTCGATTTACATCCATCGCAGCCCATTGAGGTCGATGATCACTATGTTTTGTTTGAACATTTTAGAAATCTATTTCCGCCATTTTAAGTCCAAACACATCTTTTCTTATATATTTGAGTGAATTTGCATCTAACTTGGTAAGATATCGTCGATTTACATCCATCGCGGCCCATTGAGATCGATGATCACTATGTCTTGATTATAAATTTTCGAATTATATTTCCGCCATTTTAAGTCCATACACATCTTATATTCGAGTTAATTTGCATCTAACATGGTAAAATATCGTCGATTTACATCCAATGAAGCCTATTGAGGTCGATGATCACTATGTTTTGATTGAACATTTTCGAAATTCATTTCCGCCAATTTAAGTCCAAACACATCATATATTTGAGTGAATTTGCATCTTACATGGTAAGATATCGTCGATTTACATCCAATGAAGCCCATTGAGGTCGAAGATCACTATGTTTTGATTGAACATTTTAGAAATCTATTTCCGCCATTTAAAGTCCAAACACATCATTTCTTATATATTTGAGTGAATTTGCATCTAACTTGGTGAGATATCTTCGATTTACTTCCATTGAAGCCCATTGAGGTCGATGATCACTATGTTTTGATTTGACATTTTCGAAATCTATTTCCGACATTTTAAGTCCAAACACATCATTTCTTATATATTTGAGTGAATTCGCATCTAACATGGTAAGATATCGTCGATTTACATCCATTGAAGCCCATTGAGGTCGATGATCACTATGTTTTGTTTGAACATTTTAGAAATCTATTTCCGCCATTTTAAGTCCAAACACATCATTTCTCATATATTCGAGTGAATTTGCATCTAACTTGGTAAGATATCGTCGATTTACATCCATTGAAGCCCATTGAGGTCGATGATCACTATGTTTTGATTGTAAATTTTCGAATTCTATTTCCGCCATTTTAAGTCCAAACACATCATATATTCGAGTGAATTTGCATCTAACATGGTAAGATATCTTCGATTTACATCCATTGAAGCCCATTGAGGTCGATGGTCACTCTGTTTTGATTGAATATTTTCGAAATATATTTCCGACATTTTAAGTCCAAACACATCATAAATTTGAGTGCATTTGCATCTAATATGGTAAGATATCGTCGATTTACATTCATTGAAGCCGATTGAGGTCGATGGTCACTCTGTTTTGATTGAATATTTTCGAAATCTATTTCCGCCAATTTAAGTCAAAACAAATCATATATTTGAGTGAATTTGCATCTAACATTGTGAAATATCGTCGATTTACATCCATTGAAGCCTATTGAAGTCGATGATCACTATGTTTTGATTGAACATTTTCGAAATCTATTTCCGCCATTTTAAGTCCAAACAAATCATATATTTGAGTGAATTTGCATCTAACTTGCTAAGATATCGTCGATTTACATCCATTGAAGCCCATTGAGGTCGAAGATCACTATGTTTTAATTGAACATTTTCGAAATTCATTTCCGCCAATTTGAGTCCAAACACATCATTCCTTATATACTCGAGTGAATTTGCATATAACTTGGTGAGATATCGTCAATTTACATCCATTTAAGCCAATTGAGGTCGATGATCACCATGTTTTGATTGAACATTTTCGAAATCTATTTCCGCCACTTTGAGTCCAAACAAATCATATATTTGAGTGAATTTGCATCTAACTTGCTAAGACACGTCGATCTACATCCATTGAAGCCCATTGAGGTCGATGATCACTATGTTTTGTTTGAACATTTTAGAAATCTATTTCCGCCATTTTAAGTCCAAACACATCATATTTTATATATTTGAGTGAATTCGCATCTAACTTGGTGAGACATCTTCGATTTACTTCCATTGAAGCCCATTGAGGTCGATGATCACTATGTTTTGATTAGACATTTTCGAAATCTATTTCCGACATTTGAAGTCCAAAGACATCATATATTCGAGTGAATTTGCATCTAACTTGGTAAGATATAGTCGATTTACATTCATTGAAGCCGATTGAGATCGATGGTCACTCTGTTTTGATTGAACATTTTCGAAACATATATCCGCCATTTTAAGTCCAAACATCATATATTTGAGTGAATTTGCATCTAACATGGTAAAATATCGTCGATTTACATCCATTGAAGCATATTGAGGTCGATGATCACTATGTTTTGATTGAACATTTTCGAAATCTATTTCCGCCAATTTAAGTCCAAACACATCATATATTTTAGTGAATTTGCATTTAATATGGTAAGATATCGTCGATTTACATCCATTTAAGCCAATTGAGGTCGATGATCACCATGTTTTGATTGAACATTTTCGAAATCTATTTCCGCCACTTTAAGTCCAAACACATCATTTCTTATATATTTGAGTGAATTTGCATCTAACATGGTAAGATATCGTCGATTTACATCCATTGAAGCCTATTGAGGTCGATGATCACTATGTTTTGATTGAACATTTTAGAAATCTATTTCCGCCATTTAAAGTCCAAACACATCATTTCTTATATATTTGAGTGAATTTGCATCTAACATGGTAAGATATCGTCGATTTACATCCATTGAAGCCTATTGAGGTCGATGATCACTATGTTTTGATTGAACATTTTAGAAATCTATTTCCGCCATTTAAAGTTCAAACACATCATTTCTTATATATTTGAGTGAATTTGCATCTAACTTGCTAAGACACGTCGATTTACATGCATTGAAGCCCATTGAGGTCGAAGATCACTATGTTTTGATTGAACATTTTAGAAATCTATTTCCGCCATTTTAAGTCCAAACACATCATTTCTTATATATTTGAGTGAATTTGCATCTAACATGGTAAGATATCGTCGATTTACATCCATTGAAGCCTATTGAGGTCGATGATCACTATGTTTTGATTGAACATTTTAGAAATCTATTTCCGCCATTTAAAGTTCAAACACATCATTTCTTATATATTTGAGTGAATTTGCATCTAACTTGCTAAGACACGTCGATTTACATGCATTGAAGCCCATTGAGGTCGAAGATCACTATGTTTTGATTGAACATTTTAGAAATCTATTTCCGCCATTTAAAGTCCAAACACATCATTTCTTATATATTTGAGTGAATTTGCATCTAACATGGTAAGATATCGTCGATTTACATCCATTGAAGCCTATTGAGGTCGATGATCACTATGTTTTGATTGAACATTTTAGAAATCTATTTCCGCCATTTAAAGTCCAAACACATCATTTCTTATATATTTGAGTGAATTTGCATCTAACATGGTAAGATATCGTCGATTTACCTCCATTGAAGCCCATTGAGGTCGATGATCACTATGTTTTGTTTGAAAATTTTAGAAATCTATTTCCGCCATTTTAAGTCCAAACTCATCATTTCTTATATATTCGAGTGAATTTGCATCTAACATGGTAAGATATCGTCGATTTACATCCATTGAAGCCCATTGAGGTCGATGATCACTATGTTTTGATTGTAAATTTTCGAAATCTATTTCCGCCATTTAAAGTCCAAACACATCATTTCTTATATATTCGAGTGAATTTGCATCTAACATGTTAAGATATCGTCGATTTACATCCATTGAAGCCCATTGAGGTCGATGATCACTATGTTTTGTTTGAACATTTTAGAAATCTATTTCCGCCATTTTAAGTCCAAACACATCATTTCTTATATATTTGAGTGAATTTGCATCTAACATGGTAAGATATCGTCGATTTACATCCATCGCAGCCCATTGAGGTCGATGATCACTATGTTTTGTTTGAACATTTTAGAAATCTATTTCCGCCATTTTAAGTCCAAACACATCATTTCTTATATATTTGAGTGAATTTGCATCTAACATGGTAAGATATCGTCGATTTACATCCATTGAAGCCCATTGAGATCGATGATCACTATGTTTTGTTTGAACATTTTAGAAATCTATTTCCGCCATTTTAAGTCCAAACACATCATTTCTTATATATTTGAGTGAATTTGCATCTAACATGGTAAGATATCGTCGATTTACATCCATTGAAGCTCATTGAGGTCGATGATCACTATGTTTTGATTAGACATTTTCGAAATCTATTTCCGACATTTGAAGTCCAAAGACATCATATATTCGAGTGAATTTGCATCTAACATGGTAAGATATCTTCGATTTACATCCATTGAAGCCCATTGAGGTCGATGGTCTCTCTGTTTTGATTGAATATTTTCGAAATATATTTCCGACATTTTAAGTCCAAACACATCATAAATTTGAGTGCATTTGCATATAATATGGTAAGATATCGTCGATTTACATCCAATGAAGCCCATTGAGGTCGATGATCACTATGTTTTGATTGAACATTTTCGAAATCTATTTCCGCCATTTTAAGTCCAAACAAATCATATATTTGAGTGAATTTGCATCTATCTTGCTAAGATATCGTCGATTTACATCCATTGAAGCCCATTGAGGTCGATGATCACTATGTTTTGATTGAACACTTTCGAAATCTATTTCCGCCATTTTAAGTCAAAACAAATCATATATTTGAGTGAATTTGCATTTAACATGTTAAAATATCGTCGATTTACATCCATTGAAGCCCATTGAGGTCGATGATCACTATGTTTTGATTGTAAATTTTCGAATTCTATTTCCGCCATTTTAAGTCCAAACACATCATATATTCGAGTGAATTTGCATCTAACATGGTAAGATATCTTCGATTTACATCCATTGAAGCCCATTGAGGTCGATGGTCACTCTGTTTTGATTGAATATTTTCGAAATATATTTCCGACATTTTAAGTCCAAACACATCATAAATTTGAGTGCATTTGCATCTAATATGGTAGGATATCGTCGATTTACATTCATTGAAGCCGATTGAAGTCGATGGTCACTCTGTTTTGATTGAATATTTTCGGAATCTATTTCCGCCAATTTAAGTCCAAACAAATCATATATTTGAGTGAATTTGCATCTAACATTGTGAAATATCGTCGATTTACATCCATTGAAGCCTATTGAGGTCGATGATCACTATGTTTTGATTGAACATTTTCGAAATCTATTTCCGCCATTTTAAGTCCAAACAAATCATATATTTGAGTGAATTTGCATCTAACTTGCTAAGATATCGTCGATTTACATCCATTCAAGCCCATTGAGGTCGAAGATCACTATGTTTTAATTGAACATTTTCGAAATTCATTTCCGCCAATTTGAGTCCAAACACATCATTCCTTATATACTCGAGTGAATTTGCATCTAACTTGGTGAGATATCGTCAATTTACATCCATTTAAGCCAATTGAGGTCGATGATCACCATGTTTTGATTGAACATTTTCGAAATCTATTTCCGCCACTTTAAGTCCAAACAAATCATATATTTGAGTGAATTTGCATCTAACTTGCTAAGACACGTCGATTTACATCCATTGAAGCCCATTGAGGTCGATGATCACTATGTTTTGTTTGAACATTTTAGGAATCTATTTCCGCCATTTTAAGTCCAAACACATCATATTTTATATATTTGAGTGAATTTGCATCTAACTTGGTGAGACATCTTCGATTTACTTCCATTGAAGCCCATTGAGGTCGATGATCACTATGTTTTGATTAGACATTTTCGAAATCTATTTCCGACATTTGAAGTCCAAAGACATCATATATTCGAGTGAATTTGCATCTAACTTGGTAAGATATCGTCGATTTACATTCATTGAAGCCGATTGAGATCGATGGTCACTCTGTTTTGATTGAACATTTTCGAAACATATATCCGCCATTTTAAGTCCAAACATCATATATTTGAGTGAATTTGCATCTAACATGGTAAAATATCGTCGATTTACATCCATTGAAGCCTATTGAGGTCGATGATCACTATGTTTTGATTGAACATTTTCGAAATCTATTTCCGCCAATTCAAGTCCAAACACATCATATATTTTAGTGAATTTGCATTTAATATGGTAAGATATCGTCGATTTACATCCATTTAAGCCAATTGAGGTCGATGATCACCATGTTTTGATTGAACATTTTCGAAATCTATTTCCGCCACTTTAAGTCCAAACAAATCATATATTTGAGTGAATTTGCATCTAACTTGCTAAGACACGTCGATTTACATACATTGAAGCCCATTGAGGTCGATGATCACTATGTTTTGTTTGAACATTTTAGAAATCTATTTCCGCCATTTTAAGTCCAAACACATCATTTCTTATATATTTGAGTGAATTTGCATCTAACATGGTAAGATATCGTCGATTTACATCCATCGCAGCCCATTGAGGTCGATGATCACTATGTTTTGTTTGAACATTTTAGAAATCTATTTCCGCCATTTTAAGTCCAAACACATCATTTCTTATATATTTGAGTGAATTTGCATCTAACATGGTAAGATATCGTCGATTTACATCCATTGAAGCCCATTGAGATCGATGATCACTATGTTTTGTTTGAACATTTTAGAAATCTATTTCCGCCATTTTAAGTCCAAACACATCATTTCTTATATATTTGAGTGAATTTGCATCTAACATGGTAAGATATCGTCGATTTACATCCATTGAAGCCCATTGAGGTCGATGATCACTATGTTTTGATTAGACATTTTCGAAATCTATTTCCGACATTTGAAGTCCAAAGACATCATATATTCGAGTGAATTTGCATCTAACATGGTAAGATATCTTCGATTTACATCCATTGAAGCCCATTGAGGTCGATGGTCTCTCTGTTTTGATTGAATATTTTCGAAATATATTTCCGACATTTTAAGTCCAAACACATCATAAATTTGAGTGCATTTGCATATAATATGGTAAGATATCGTCGATTTACATACAATGAAGCCCATTGAGGTCGATGATCACTATGTTTTGATTGAACATTTTCGAAATCTATTTCCGCCATTTTAAGTCCAAACAAATCATATATTTGAGTGAATTTGCATCTATCTTGCTAAGATATCGTCGATTTACATCCATTGAAGCCCATTGAGGTCGATGATCACTATGTTTTGATTGAACACTTTCGAAATCTATTTCCGCCATTTTAAGTCAAAACAAATCATATATTTGAGTGAATTTGCATCTAACATGTTAAAATATCGTCGATTTACATCCATTGAAGCCCATTGAGGTCGATGATCACTATGTTTTGATTGTAAATTTTCGAATTTTATTTCCGCCATTTTAAGTCCAAACACATCATATATTCGAGTGAATTTGCATCTAACATGGTAAGATATCTTCGATTTACATCCATTGAAGCCCATTGAGGTCGATGGTCACTCTGTTTTGATTGAATATTTTCGAAATATATTTCCGACATTTTAAGTCCAAACACATCATAAATTTGAGTGCATTTGCATCTAATATGGTAGGATATCGTCGATTTACATTCATTGAAGCCGATTGAAGTCGATGGTCACTCTGTTTTGATTGAATATTTTCGGAATCTATTTCCGCCAATTTAAGTCCAAACAAATCATATATTTGAGTGAATTTGCATCTAACATTGTGAAATATCGTCGATTTACATCCATTGAAGCCTATTGAGGTCGATGATCACTATGTTTTGATTGAACATTTTCGAAATCTATTTCCGCCATTTTAAGTCCAAACAAATCATATATTTGAGTGAATTTGCATCTAACTTGCTAAGATATCGTCGATTTACATCCATTCAAGCCCATTGAGGTCGATGATCACCATGTTTTGATTGAACATTTTCGAAATCTATTTCCGCCAATTTGAGTCCAAACACATCATTCCTTATATACTCGAGTGAATTTGCATCTAACTTGGTGAGATATCGTCAATTTACATCCATTTAAGCCAATTGAGGTCGATGATCACCATGTTTTGATTGAACATTTTCGAAATCTATTTCCGCCACTTTAAGTCCAAACAAATCATATATTTGAGTGAATTTGCATCTAACTTGCTAAGACACGTCGATTTACATCCATTGAAGCCCATTGAGGTCGATGATCACTATGTTTTGTTTGAACATTTTAGAAATCTATTTCCGCCATTTTAAGTCCAAACACATCATATTTTATATATTTGAGTGAATTTGCATCTAACTTGGTGAGACATCTTCGATTTACTTCCATTGAAGCCCATTGAGGTCGATGATCACTATGTTTTGATTAGACATTTTCGAAATCTATTTCCGACATTTGAAGTCCAAAGACATCATATATTCGAGTGAATTCGCATCTAACATGGTAAGATATCGTCGATTTACATCCATTGAAGCCCATTGAGGTCGATGATCACTATGTTTTGTTTGAACATTTTAGAAATCTATTTCCGCCATTTTAAGTCCAAACACATCATATTTTATATATTTGAGTGAATTTGCATCTAACATGGTAAGATATCGTCGATTTACATCCATTGAAGCCCATTGAGGTCGATGATCACTATGTTTTGATTAGACATTTTCGAAATCTATTTCCGACATTTGAAGTCCAAAGACATCATATATTCGAGTGAATTTGCATCTAACATGGTAAGATATCTTCGATTTACATCCATTGAAGCCCATTGAGGTCGATGGTCTCTCTGTTTTGATTGAATATTTTCGAAATATATTTCCGACATTTTAAGTCCAAACACATCATAAATTTGAGTGCATTTGCATATAATATGGTAAGATATCGTCGATTTACATCCAATGAAGCCCATTGAGGTCGATGATCACTATGTTTTGATTGAACATTTTCGAAATCTATTTCCGCCATTTTAAGTCCAAACAAATCATATATTTGAGTGAATTTGCATCTATCTTGCTAAGATATCGTCGATTTACATCCATTGAAGCCCATTGAGGTCGATGATCACTATGTTTTGATTGAACACTTTCGAAATCTATTTCCGCCATTTTAAGTCAAAACAAATCATATATTTGAGTGAATTTGCATCTAACATGTTAAAATATCGTCGATTTACATCCATTGAAGCCCATTGAGGTCGATGATCACTATGTTTTGATTGTAAATTTTCGAATTCTATTTCCGCCATTTTAAGTCCAAACACATCATATATTCGAGTGAATTTGCATCTAACATGGTAAGATATTTTCGATTTACATCCATTGAAGCCCATTGAGGTCGATGGTCACTCTGTTTTGATTGAATATTTTCGAAATATATTTCCGACATTTTAAGTCCAAACACATCATAAATTTGAGTGCATTTGCATCTAATATGGTAGGATATCGTCGATTTACATTCATTGAAGCCGATTGAAGTCGATGGTCACTCTGTTTTGATTGAATATTTTCGGAATCTATTTCCGCCAATTTAAGTCCAAACAAATCATATATTTGAGTGAATTTGCATCTAACTTGCTAAGATATCGTCGATTTACATCCATTGAAGCCTATTGAGGTCGATGATCACTATGTTTTGATTGAACATTTTCGAAATCTATTTCCGCCATTTTAAGTCCAAACAAATCATATATTTGAGTGAATTTGCATCTAACTTGCTAAGATATCGTCGATTTACATCCATTCAAGCCCATTGAGGTCGATGATCACCATGTTTTGATTGAACATTTTCGAAATCTATTTCCGCCATTTTAAGTCCAAACAAATCATATACTCGAGTGAATTTGCATCTAACTTGGTGAGATATCGTCAATTTACATCCATTTAAGCCAATTGAGGTCGATGATCACCATGTTTTGATTGAACATTTTCGAAATCTATTTCCGCCACTTTAAGTCCAAACAAATCATATATTTGAGTGAATTTGCATCTAACTTGCTAAGACACGTCGATTTACATCCATTGAAGCCCATTGAGGTCGATGATCACTATGTTTTGTTTGAACATTTTAGAAATCTATTTCCGCCATTTTAAGTCCAAACACATCATATTTTATATATTTGAGTGAATTTGCATCTAACTTGGTGAGACATCTTCGATTTACTTCCATTGAAGCCCATTGAGGTCGATGATCACTATGTTTTGATTAGACATTTTCGAAATCTATTTCCGACATTTGAAGTCCAAAGACATCATATATTCGAGTGAATTCGCATCTAACATGGTAAGATATCGTCGATTTACATCCATTGAAGCCCATTGAGTTCGATGATCACTATGTTTTGTTTGAACATTTTAGAAATCTATTTCCGCCATTTTAAGTCCAAACACATCATATTTTATATATTTGAGTGAATTTGCATCTAACTTGGTGAGACATCTTCGATTTACTTCCATTGAAGCCCATTGAGGTCGATGATCACTATGTTTTGATTAGACATTTTCGAAATCTATTTCCGACATTTGAAGTTCAAAGACATCATATATTCGAGTGAATTTGCATCTAACTTGGTAAGATATCGTCGATTTACATTCATTGAAGCCGATTGAGATCGATGGTCACTCTGTTTTGATTGAACATTTTCGAAACATATATCCGCCATTTTAAGTCCAAACATCATATATTTGAGTGAATTTGCATCTAACATGGTAAAATATCGTCGATTTACATCCATTGAAGCCTATTGAGGTCGATGATCACTATGTTTTGATTGAACATTTTCGAAATCTATTTCCGCCAATTTAAGTCCAAACACATCATATATTTTAGTGAATTTGCATTTAATATGGTAAGATATCGTCGATTTACATCCATTTAAGCCAATTGAGGTCGATGATCACCATGTTTTGATTGAACATTTTCGAAATCTATTTCCGCCACTTTAAGTCCAAACAAATCATATATTTGAGTGAATTTGCATCTAACTTGCTAAGACACGTCGATTTACATACATTGAAGCCCATTGAGGTCGAAGATCACTATGTTTTGATTGATCATTTTAGAAATCTATTTCCGCCATTTAAAGTCCAAACACATCATTTCTTATATATTTGAGTGAATTTGCATCTAACATGGTAAGATATCGTCGATTTACCTCCATTGAAGCCCATTGAGGTCGATGATCACTATGTTTTGTTTGAACATTTTAGAAATCTATTTCCGCCATTTTAAGTCCAAACACATCATTTCTTATATATTCGAGTGAATTTGCATCTAACATGGTAAGATATCGTCGATTTACATCCATTGAAGCCCATTGAGGTCGATGATCACTATGTTTTGATTGAACATTTTAGAAATCTATTTCCGCCATTTTAAGTCCAAACACATCATTTCTTATATATTCGAGTGAATTTGCATCTAACATGGTAAGATATCGTCGATTTACATCCATTGAAGCCTATTGAGGTCGATGATCACTATGTTTTGATAGAACATTTTAGAAATCTATTTCCGCCATTTAAAGTCCAAACACATCATTTCTTATATATTTGAGTGAATTTGCATCTAACATGGTAAGATATCGTCGATTTACCTCCATTGAAGCCCATTGAGGTCGATGATCACTATGTTTTGTTTGAACATTTTAGAAATCTATTTCCGCCATTTTAAGTCCAAACACATCATTTCTTATATATTGGAGTGAATTTGCATCTAACATGGTAAGATATCGTCGATTTACATCCATTGAAGCCCATTGAGGTCGATGATCACTATGTTTTGATTGTAAATTTTCGAAATCTATTTCCGCCATTTAAAGTCCAAACACATCATTTCTTATATATTCGAGTGAATTTGCATCTAACATGTTTAGATATCGTCGATTTACATCCATTGAAGCCCATTGAGGTCGATGATCACTATGTTTTGTTTGAACATTTTAGAAATCTATTTCCGCCATTTTAAGTCCAAACACATCATTTCTTATATATTTGAGTGAATTTGCATCTAACATGGTAAGATATCGTCGATTTACATCCATCGCAGCCCATTGAGGTCGATGATCACTATGTTTTGTTTGAACATTTTAGAAATCTATTTCCGCCATTTTAAGTCCAAACACATCATTTCTTATATATTTGAGTGAATTTGCATCTAACATGGTAAGATATCGTCGATTTACATCCATTGAAGCTCATTGAGATCGATGATCACTATGTTTTGTTTGAACATTTTAGTAATCTATTTCCGCCATTTTAAGTCCAAACACATCATTTCTTATATATTTGAGTGAATTTGCATCTAACATGGTAAGATATCGTCGATTTACATCCATTGAAGCCCATTGAGGTCGATGATCACTATGTTTTGATTGTAAATTTTCGAATTCTATTTCCGCCATTTTAAGTCCAAACACATCATATATTCGAGTGAATTTGCATCTAACATGGTAAGATATCTTCGATTTACATCCATTGAAGCCCATTGAGGTCGATGGTCACTCTGTTTTGATTGAATATTTTCGAAATATATTTCCGACATTTTAAGTCCAAACACATCATAAATTTGAGTGCATTTGCATCTAATATGGTAAGATATCGTCGATTTACATCCAATGAAGCCCATTGAGGTCGATGATCACTATGTTTTGATTGAACATTTTCGAAATCTATTTCCGCCATTTTAAGTCAAAACAAATCATATATTTGAGTGAATTTGCATCTAACATGTTAAAATATCGTTGATTTACATCCATTGAAGCCTATTGTGGTCGATGATCACTATGTTTGGATTGAACATTTTCGAAATTCATTTTCGCCAATTTTAGTCCAAACACATCATTTCTTATATACTCGAGTGAATTTGCATCTAACTTGGTGAGATATCGTCAATTTACATCCATTTAAGCCAATTGAGGTCGATGATCACCATGTCTTGATTGAACATTTTCGAAATCTATTTCCGCCACTTTAAGTCCAAACACATCATAAATTTGAGTGCATTCGCATCTAACATGGTAAGATATCGTCGATTTACATTCATTGAAGCCCATTGAGGTCGATGATTACTATGTTTTGATTGAACATTTTCGAAATCTATGTCCGCCATTTTAAGTCCAACCAAATCATATCTTTGAGTGAATTTGCATCTAACATGGTAAAATGTCGTCGATTCACATCCATTGAAGCCTATTGAGGTCGATGATCACTATGTTTTGATTGAACATTTTCGAAATTCATTTCCGCCATTTTAAGTCCAAACACATCATTTCTTATATATTTGAGTGAATTTGCATCTAACATGGTAAGATATCGTCGATTTACATCCATCGCAGCCCATTGAGGTCGATGATCACTATGTTTTGTTTGAACATTTTAGAAATCTATTTCCGCCATTTTAAGTCCAAACACATCATTTCTTATATATTTGAGTGAATTTGCATCTAACATGGTAAGATATCGTCGATTTACATCCATTGAAGCCCATTGAGATCGATGATCACTATGTTTTGTTTGAACATTTTAGAAATCTATTTCCGCCATTTTAAGTCCAAACACATCATTTCTTATATATTTGAGTGAATTTGCATCTAACATGGTAAGATATCGTCGATTTACATCCATTGAAGCCCATTGAGGTCGATGATCACTATGTTTTGATTAGACATTTTCGAAATCTATTTCCGACATTTGAAGTCCAAAGACATCATATATTCGAGTGAATTTGCATCTAACATGGTAAGATATCTTCGATTTACATCCATTGAAGCCCATTGAGGTCGATGGTCTCTCTGTTTTGATTGAATATTTTCGAAATATATTTCCGACATTTTAAGTCCAAACACATCATAAATTTGAGTGCATTTGCATATAATATGGTAAGATATCGTCGATTTACATCCAATGAAGCCCATTGAGGTCGATGATCACTATGTTTTGATTGAACATTTTCGAAATCTATTTCCGCCATTTTAAGTCCAAACAAATCATATATTTGAGTGAATTTGCATCTATCTTGCTAAGATATCGTCGATTTACATCCATTGAAGCCCATTGAGGTCGATGATCACTATGTTTTGATTGAACACTTTCGAAATCTATTTCCGCCATTTTAAGTCAAAACAAATCATATATTTGAGTGAATTTGCATCTAACATGTTAAAATATCGTCGATTTACATCCATTGAAGCCCACTGAGGTCGATGATCACTATGTTTTGATTGTAAATTTTCGAATTCTATTTCCGCCATTTTAAGTCCAAACACATCATATATTCGAGTGAATTTGCATCTAACATGGTAAGATATCTTCGATTTACATCCATTGAAGCCCATTGAGGTCGATGGTCACTCTGTTTTGATTGAATATTTTCGAAATATATTTCCGACATTTTAAGTCCAAACACATCATAAATTTGAGTGCATTTGCATCTAATATGGTAGGATATCGTCGATTTACATTCATTGAAGCCGATTGAAGTCGATGGTCACTCTGTTTTGATTGAATATTTTCGGAATCTATTTCCGCCAATTTAAGTCCAAACAAATCATATATTTGAGTGAATTTGCATCTAACATTGTGAAATATCGTCGATTTACATCCATTGAAGCCTATTGAGGTCGATGATCACTATGTTTTGATTGAACATTTTCGAAATCTATTTCCGCCATTTTAAGTCCAAACAAATCATATATTTGAGTGAATTTGCATCTAACTTGCTAAGATATCGTCGATTTACATCCATTCAAGCCCATTGAGGTCGATGATCACCATGTTTTGATTGAACATTTTCGAAATCTATTTCCGCCAATTTGAGTCCAAACACATCATTCCTTATATACTCGAGTGAATTTGCATCTAACTTGGTGAGATATCGTCAATTTACATCCATTTAAGCCAATTGAGGTCGATGATCACCATGTTTTGATTGAACATTTTCGAAATCTATTTCCGCCACTTTAAGTCCAAACAAATCATATATTTGAGTGAATTTGCATCTAACTTGCTAAGACACGTCGATTTACATCCATTGAAGCCCATTGAGGTCGATGATCACTATGTTTTGTTTGAACATTTTAGAAATCTATTTCCGCCATTTTAAGTCCAAACACATCATATTTTATATATTTGAGTGAATTTGCATCTAACTTGGTGAGACATCTTCGATTTACTTCCATTGAAGCCCATTGAGGTCGATGATCACTATGTTTTGATTAGACATTTTCGAAATCTATTTCCGACATTTGAAGTCCAAAGACATCATATATTCGAGTGAATTTGCATCTAACTTGGTAAGATATCGTCGATTTACATTCATTGAAGCCGATTGAGATCGATGGTCACTCTGTTTTGATTGAACATTTTCGAAACATATATCCGCCATTTTAAGTCCAAACATCATATATTTGAGTGAATTTGCATCTAACATGGTAAAATATCGTCGATTTACATCCATTGAAGCCTATTGAGGTCGATGATCACTATGTTTTGATTGAACATTTTCGAAATCTATTTCCGCCAATTTAAGTCCAAACACATCATATATTTTAGTGAATTTGCAATTAATATGGTAAGATATCGTCGATTTACATCCATTTAAGCCAATTGAGGTCGATGATCACCATGTTTTGATTGAACATTTTCGAAATCTATTTCCGCCACTTTAAGTCCAAACAAATCATATATTTGAGTGAATTTGCATCTAACTTGCTAAGACACGTCGATTTACATACATTGAAGCCCATTGAGGTCGAAGATCACTATGTTTTGATTGATCATTTTAGAAATCTATTTCCGCCATTTAAAGTCCAAACACATCATTTCTTATATATTTGAGTGAATTTGCATCTAACATGGTAAGATATCGTCAATTTACCTCCATTGAAGCCCATTGAGGTCGATGATCACTATGTTTTGTTTGAACATTTTAGAAATCTATTTCCGCCATTTTAAGTCCAAACACATCATTTCTTATATATTCGAGTGAATTTGCATCTAACATGGTAAGATATCGTCGATTTACATCCATTGAAGCCCATTGAGGTCGATGATCACTATGTTTTGATTGAACATTTTAGAAATCTATTTCCGCCATTTTAAGTCCAAACACATCATTTCTTATATATTCGAGTGAATTTGCATCTAACATGGTAAGATATCGTCGATTTACATCCATTGAAGCCTATTGAGGTCGATGATCACTATGTTTTGATAGAACATTTTAGAAATCTATTTCCGCCATTTAAAGTCCAAACACATCACTTCTTATATATTTGAGTGAATTTGCATCTAACATGGTAAGATATCGTCGATTTACCTCCATTGAAGCCCATTGAGGTCGATGATCACTATGTTTTGTTTGAACATTTTAGAAATCTATTTCCGCCATTTTAAGTCCAAACACATCATTTCTTATATATTGGAGTGAATTTGCATCTAACATGGTAAGATATCGTCGATTTACATCCATTGAAGCCCATTGAGGTCGATGATCACTATGTTTTGATTGTAAATTTTCGAAATCTATTTCCGCCATTTAAAGTCCAAACACATCATTTCTTATATATTCGAGTGAATTTGCATCTAACATGTTTAGATATCGTCGATTTACATCCATTGAAGCCCATTGAGGTCGATGATCACTATGTTTTGTTTGAACATTTTAGAAATCTATTTCCGCCATTTTAAGTCCAAACACATCATTTCTTATATATTTGAGTGAATTTGCATCTAACATGGTAAGATATCGTCGATTTACATCCATCGCAGCCCATTGAGGTCGATGATCACTATGTTTTGTTTGAACATTTTAGAAATCTATTTCCGCCATTTTAAGTCCAAACACATCATTTCTTATATATTTGAGTGAATTTGCATCTAACATGGTAAGATATCTTCGATTTACATCCATTGAAGCTCATTGAGATCGATGATCACTATGTTTTGTTTGAACATTTTAGAAATCTATTTCCGCCATTTTAAGTCCAAACACATCATTTCTTATATATTTGAGTGAATTTGCATCTAACATGGTAAGATATCGTCGATTTACATCCATTGAAGCCCATTGAGGTCGATGATCACTATGTTTTGATTGTAAATTTTCGAATTCTATTTCCGCCATTTTAAGTCCAAACACATCATATATTCGAGTGAATTTGCATCTAACATGGTAAGATATCTTCGATTTACATCCATTGAAGCCCATTGAGGTCGATGGTCACTCTGTTTTGATTGAATATTTTCGAAATATATTTCCGACATTTTAAGTCCAAACACATCATAAATTTGAGTGCATTTGCATCTAATATGGTAAGATATCGTCGATTTACATCCAATGAAGCCCATTGAGGTCGATGATCACTATGTTTTGATTGAACATTTTCGAAATCTATTTCCGCCATTTTAAGTCAAAACAAATCATATATTTGAGTGAATTTGCATCTAACATGTTAAAATATCGTTGATTTACATCCATTGAAGCCTATTGTGGTCGATGATCACTATGTTTGGATTGAACATTTTCGAAATTCATTTTCGCCAATTTTAGTCTAAACACATCATTTCTTATATACTCGAGTGAATTTGCATCTAACTTGGTGAGATATCGTCAATTTACATCCATTTAAGCCAATTGAGGTCGATGATCACCATGTCTTGATTGAACATTTTCGAAATCTATTTCCGCCACTTTAAGTCCAAACACATCATAAATTTGAGTGCATTTGCATCTAACATGGTAAGATATCGTCGATTTACATTCATTGAAGCCCATTGAGGTCGATGATTACTATGTTTTGATTGAACATTTTCGAAATCTATGTCCGCCATTTTAAGTCCAACCAAATCATATCTTTGAGTGAATTTGCATCTAACATGGTAAAATATCGTCGATTCACATCCATTGAAGCCTATTGAGGTCGATGATCACTATGTTTTGATTGAACATTTTCGAAATTCATTTCCGCCATTTTAAGTCCAAACACATCATATATTTGAGTGAATTTGCATCTAACATGGTAAGATATCGTCGATTAACATCCAATGAAGCCCATTGGGGTCGATGATCACTATGTTTTGATTGAACATTTTCGAAATCTATTTCCGACATTTTGAGTCCAAACACATCACTTCTTATATATTCGACTGAATTTGCTTCTAACTTGGTGAGATATCGTCAATTCACATCCATTTAAGCCAATTGAGGTCGACGATCACCATGTTTTGATTGAACATTTTCGAAATCTATTTCCGCCACTTTAAGTCCAAACACATCATATATTTGAGTGAATTTGCATCTAACATGGTAAGATATCGTCGATTAACATCCAATGAAGCCCATTGAGGTCGAAGATCACTATGTTTTGATTGAACATTTTCGAAATCTATTTCCGCCATTTTAAGTCAAAACAAATCATATATTTGAGTGAATTTGCATCTAACATGTTAAAATATCGTCAATTTACATCCATTGAAGCCTATTGAGGTCGATGATCACTATGTTTTGATTGAACATTTTCGAAATTCATTTTCGCCAATTTTAGTCCAAACACATCATTTCTTATATACTCGAGTGAATTTGCATCTAACTTGGTGAGATATCGTCAATTTACATCCATTTAAGCCAATTGAGGTCGATGATCACCATGTCTTGATTGAACATTTTCGAAATCTATTTCCGCCACTTTAAGTCCAAACACATCATAAATTTGAGTGCATTTGCATCTAACATGGTAAGATATCGTCGATTTACATTCATTGAAGCCCATTGAGGTCGATGATTACTATGTTTTGATTGAACATTTTCGAAATCTATGTCCGCCATTTTAAGTCCAACCAAATCATATCTTTGAGTGAATTTTCATCTAACATGGTAAAATATCGTCGATTTACATCCATTGAAGCCTATTGAGGTCGATGATCACTATGTTTTGATTGAACATTTTCGAAATTCATTTCCGCCAATTTAAGTCCAAACACAGCATATATTTGAGTGAATTTGCATCTAACATGGTAAGATATCGTCGATTTACATCCAATGAAGCCCATTGAGGTCGAAGATCACTATGTTTTGATTGAACATTTTAGAAATCTATTTCCGCCATTTAAAGTCCAAACACATCATTTCTTATATATTTGAGTGAATTTGTATCTAACTTGGTGAGATATCTTCGATTTACTTCCATTGAAGCCCATTGAGGTCGATGATCACTATGTTTTGATTTGACATTTTCGAAATCTATTTCCGCCATTTTAAGTCCAAACACATCATATATTTGAGTGAATTTGCATCTAACATGGTAAGATATCGTCGATTAACATCCAATGAAGCCCATTGAGGTCGAAGATCACTATGTTTTGATTGAACATTTTCGAAATCTATTTCCGCCATTTTAAGTCAAAACAAATCATATATTTGAGTGAATTTGCATCTAACATGTTAAAATATCGTCAATTTACATCCATTGAAGCCTATTGAGGTCGATGATCACTATGTTTTGATTGAACATTTTCGAAATTCATTTTCGCCAATTTTAGACCAAACACATCATTTCTTATATACTCGAGTGAATTTGCATCTAACTTGGTGAGATATCGTCAATTTACATCCATTTAAGCCAATTGAGGTCGATGATCACCATGTCTTGATTGAACATTTTCGAAATCTATTTCCGCCACTTTAAGTCCAAACACATCATAAATTTGAGTGCATTTGCATCTAACATGGTAAGATATCGTCGATTTACATTCATTGAAGCCCATTGAGGTCGATGATTACTATGTTTTGATTGAACATTTTCGAAATCTATGTCCGCCATTTTAAGTCCAACCAAATCATATCTTTGAGTGAATTTTCATCTAACATGGTAAAATATCGTCGATTTACATCCATTGAAGCCTATTGAGGTCGATGATCACTATGTTTTGATTGAACATTTTCGAAATTCATTTCCGCCAATTTAAGTCCAAACACAGCATATATTTGAGTGAATTTGCATCTAACATGGTAAGATATCGTCGATTTACATCCAATGAAGCCCATTGAGGTCGATGATTACTATGTTTTGATTGAACATTTTCGAAATTTTTCCCGCCATTTTAAGTCCAAACACATCATATATTTGAGTGAATTTGCATCTAACATGGTAAGATATCGTCGATTTACATCCAATGAAGCCCATTGAGGTCGATGATTACTATGTTTTGATTGAACATTTTCGAAATTTTTCCCGCCATTTTAAGTCCAAACACATCATATATTTGAGTGAATTTGCATCTAACATGGTAAGATATCGTCGATTTACATCCATTAAAGCCCATTGAGGTCGATGATCACTATGTTTTGATTGTAAATTTTCGGAATCTATTTCCGCCAATTTAAGTCCAAACAAATCATATATTTGAGTGAATTTGCATCTAACATTGTGAAATATCGTCGATTTACATCCATTGAAGCCTATTGAGGTCGATGATCACTATGTTTTGATTGAACATTTTCGAAATCTATTTCCGCCATTTTAAGTCCAAACAAATCATATATTTGAGTGAATTTGCATCTAACTTGCTAAGATATCGTCGATTTACATCCATTGAAGCCCATTGAGGTCGAAGATCACTATGTTTTAATTGAACATTTTCGAAATTCATTTCCGCCAATTTGAGTCCAAACACATCATTCCTTATATACTCGAGTGAATTTGCATCTAACTTGGTGAGATATCGTCAATTTACATCCATTTAAGCCAATTGAGGTCGATGATCACCATGTTTTGATTGAACATTTTCGAAATCTATTTCCGCCACTTTAAGTCCAAAGAAATCATATATTTGAGTTAATTTGCATCTAACTTGCTAAGACACGTCGATTTACATCCATTGAAGCCCATTGAGGTCGATGATCACTATGTTTTGTTTGAACATTTTAGAAATCTATTTCCGCCATTTTAAGTCCAAACACATCATATTTTATATATTTGAGTGAATTTGCATCTAATTTGGTGAGACATCTTCGATTTACTTCCATTGAAGCCCATTGAGGTCGATGATCACTATGTTTTGATTAGACATTTTCGAAATCTATTTCCGACATTTGAAGTCCAAAGACATCATATATTCGAGTGAATTTGCATCTAACATGGTAAAATATCGTCGATTTACATCCATTGAAGCCTATTGAGGTCGATGATCACTATGTTTTGATTGAACATTTTCGAAATCTATTTCCGCCAATTTAAGTCCAAACACATCATATATTTTAGTGAATTTGCATTTAATATGGTAAGATATCGTCGATTTACATCCATTTAAGCCAATTGAGGTCGATGATCACCATGTTTTGATTGAACATTTTCGAAATCTATTTCCGCCACTTTAAGTCCAAACAAATCATATATTTGAGTGAATTTGCATCTAACTTGCTAAGACACGTCGATTTACATCCATTGAAGCCCATTGAGGTCGAAGATCACTATGTTTTGATTGAACATTTTAGAAATCTATTTCCGCCATTTAAAGTCCAAACACATCATTTCTTATATATTAGAGTGAATTTGCATCTAACATGGTAAGATATCGTCGATTTACATCCATTGAAGCCTATTGAGGTCGATGATCACTATGTTTTGATAGAACATTTTAGAAATCTATTTCCGCCATTTAAAGTCCAAACACATCATTTCTTATATATTTGAGTGAATTTGCATCTAACATGGTAAGATATCGTCGATTTACCTCCATTGAAGCCCATTGAGGTCGATGATCACTATGTTTTGTTTGAACATTTTAGAAATCTATTTCCGCCATTTTAAGTCCAAACACATCATTTCTTATATATTCGAGTGAATTTTCATCTAACATGGTAAGATATCGTCGATTTACATCCATTGAAGCCCATTGAGGTCGATGATCACTATGTTTTGATTGTAAATTTTCGAAATCTATTTCCGCCATTTAAAGTCCAAACACATCATTTCTTATATATTCGAGTGAATTTGCATCTAACATGGTAAGATATCGTCGATTTACATCCATCGCAGCCCATTGAGGTCGATGATCACTATGTTTTGTTTGAACATTTCAGAAATCTATTTCCGCCATTTTAAGTCCAAACACATCATTTCTTATATATTTGAGTGAATTTGCATCTAACATGGTAAGATATCGTCGATTTACATCCATTGAAGCCCATTGAGATCGATGATCACTATGTTTTGTTTGAACATTTTAGAAATCTATTCCCGCCATTTTAAGTCCAAACACATCATTTCTTATATATTTGAGTGAATTTGCATCTAACATGGTAAGATATCGTCGATTTACATCCATTGAAGCCCATTGAGGTCGATGATCACTATGTTTTGATTGTAAATTTTCGAATTCTATTTCCGCCATTTTAAGTCCAAACACATCATATATTCGAGTGAATTTGCATCTAACATGGTAAGATATCTTCGATTTACATCCATTGAAGCCCATTGAGGTCGATGGTCACTCTGTTTTGATTGAATATTTTCGAAATATATTTCCGACATTTTAAGTCCAAACACATCATAAATTTGAGTGCATTTGCATCTAATATGGTAAGATATCGTCGATTTACATCCAATGAAGCCCATTGAGGTCGATGATCACTATGTTTTGAATGAACATTTTCGAAATCTATTTCCGCCATTTTAAGTCCAAACAAATCATATATTTGAGTGAATTTGCATCTATCTTGCTAAGATATCGTCGATTTACATCCATTGAAGCCCATTGAGGTCGACGATCACTATGTTTTGATTGAACATTTTCGATATCTATTTCCGCCATTTTAAGTCAAAACAAATCATATATTTGCGTGAATTTGCATCTAACATGTTAAAATATCGTCGATTTACATCCATTGAAGCCTATTGTGGTCGATGATCACTATGTTTGGATTGAACATTTTCGAAATTCATTCTCGCCAATTTTAGTCCAAACACATCATTTCTTATATACTCGAGTGAATTTGCATCTAACTTGGTGAGATATCGTCAATTTACATCCATTTAAGCCAATTGAGGTCGATGATCACCATGTCTTGATTGAACATTTTCGAAATCTATTTCCGCCACTTTAAGTCCAAACAAATCATATATTTGAGTGAATTTGCATCTAACTTGATAAGACACGTCGATTTACATCCATTGAAGCCCATTGAGGTCGATGATCACTATGTTTTGATTGAACATTTTCGAAATCTATTTCCGACATTTTGAGTCCAAACACATCACTTCTTATATATTCGACTGAATTTGCTTCTAACTTGGTGAGATATCGTCAATTCACATCCATTTAAGCCAATTGAGGTCGACGATCACCATGTTTTGATTGAACATTTTCGAAATCTATTTCCGCCATTTTAAGTCCAAACAAATCAAATATTTGAGTGAATTTGCATCTAACTTGCTAAGACACGTCGATTTACATCCATTGAAGCCCATTGAGGTCGAAGATCACTATGTTTTGATTGAACATTTTAGAAATCTATTTCCGCCATTTAAAGTCCAAACACATCATTTCTTATATATTTGAGTGAATTTGCATCTAACTTGGTGAGATATCTTCGATTTACTTCCATTGAAGCCCATTGAGGTCGATGATCACTATGTTTTGATTTGACATTTTCGAAATCTATTTCCGCCATTTTAAGTCCAAACACATCATATATTTGAGTCAATTTGCATCTAACATGGTAAGATATCGTCGATTAACATCCAATGAAGCCCATTGAGGTCGAAGATCACTATGTTTTGATTGAACATTTTCGAAATCTATTTCCGCCATTTTAAGTCAAAACAAATCATATATTTGAGTGAATTTGCATCTAACATGTTAAAATATCGTCAATTTACATCCATTGAAGCCTATTGAGGTCGATGATCACTATGTTTTGATTGAACATTTTCGAAATTCATTTTCGCCAATTTTAGTCCAAACAAATCATATATTTGAGTGCATTTGCATCTAACATGGTAAGATATCGTCGATTTACATTCATTGAAGCCCATTGAGGTCGATGATTACTATGTTTTGATTGAACATTTTCGAAATCTATGTCCGCCATTTTAAGTCCAACCAAATCATATCTTTGAGTGAATTTTCATCTAACATGGTAAAATATCGTCGATTTACATCCATTGAAGCCTATTGAGGTCGATGATCACTATGTTTTGATTGAACATTTTCGAAATTCATTTCCGCCAATTTAAGTCCAAACACAGCATATATTTGAGTGAATTTGCATCTAACATGGTAAGATATCGTCGATTTACATCCAATGAAGCCCATTGAGGTCGATGATTACTATGTTTTGATTGAACATTTTCGAAATTTTTCCCGCCATTTTAAGTCCAAACACATCATATATTTGAGTGAATTTGCATCTAACATGGTAAGATATCGTCGATTTACATCCATTGAAGCCCATGAGGTCGATGATCACTATGTTTTGATTGTAAATTTTCGAAATCTATTTCCGCCATTTAAAGTCCAAACACATCATTTCTTATATATTCGAGTGAATTTGCATCTAACATGGTAAGATATCGTCGATTTACATCCATTGAAGCCCATTGAGGTCGAAGATCACTATGTTTTGGTTGAACATTTTCGAAATTCATTTTCGCCAATTTTAGTCCAAACACATCATTTCTTATATACTCGAGTGAATTTGCATCTAACTTGGTGAGATATCGTCAATTTACATCCATTTAAGCCAATTGAGGTCGACGATCACCATGTTTTGATTGAACATTTTCGAAATCTATTTCCGCCACTTTAAGTCCAAACAAATCATATATTTGAGTGAATTTGCATCTAACTTGCTAAGACACGTCGATTTACATCCATTGAAGCCCATTGAGGTCGAAAATCACTATGTTTTGATTGAACATTTTAGAAATCTATTTCCGCCATTTAAAGTCCAAACACATCATTTCTTATATATTTGAGTGAATTTGCATCTAACTTGGTGAGATATCTTCGATTTACTTCCATTGAAGCCCATTGAGGTCGATGATCACTATGTTTTGATTTGACATTTTCGAAATCTATTTCCGCCATTTTAAGTCCAAACACATCATATATTTGAGTGAATTTGCATCTAACATGGTAAGATATCGTCGATTAACATCCAATGAAGCCCATTGAGGTCGAAGATCACTATGTTTCTATTGAACATTTTCGAAATCTATTTCCGCCATTTTAAGTCAAAACAAATCATATATTTGAGTGAATTTGCATCTAACATGTTAAAATATCGTCAATTTACATCCATTGAAGCCTATTGAGGTCGATGATCACTATGTTTTGATTGAACATTTTCGAAATTCATTTTCGCCAATTTTAGTCCAAACAGATCATTTCTTATATACTCGAGTGAATTTGCATCTAACTTGGTGAGATATCGTCAATTTACATCCATTTAAGCCAATTGAGGTCGATGATCACCATGTCTTGATTGAACATTTTCGAAATCTATTTCCGCCACTTTAAGTCCAAACACATCATAAATTTGAACGCATTTGCATCTAACATGGTAAGATATCGTCGATTTACATTCATTGAAGCCCATTGAGGTCGATGATTACTATGTTTTGATTGAACATTTTCGAAATCTATGTTCGCCATTTTAAGTCCAACCAAATCATATCTTTGAGTGAATTTTCATCTAACATGGTAAAATATCGTCGATTTACATCCATTGAAGCCTATTGAGGTCGATGATCACTATGTTTTGATTGAACATTTTCGAAATTCATTTCCGCCAATTTAAGTCCAAACACAGCATATATTTGAGTGAATTTGCATCTAACATGGTAAGATATCGTCGATTTACATCCAATGAAGCCCATTGAGGTCGATGATTACTATGTTTTGATTGAACATTTTCGAAATTTCTCCCGCCATTTTAAGTCCAAACACATCATATATTTGAGTGAATTTGCATCTAACATGGTAAGATATCGTCGATTTACATCCATTGAAGCCCATTGAGGTCGATGATCACTATGTTTTGATTGTAAATTTTCGAAATCTATTTCCGCCATTTAAAGTCCAAACACATCATTTCTTATATATTCGAGTGAATTTGCATCTAACATGGTAAGATATCGTCGATTTACATCCATTGAAGCCCATTGAGGTCGAAGATCACTATGTTTTGATTGAACATTTTCGAAATTCATTTTCACCAATTTTAGTCCAAACACATCATTTCTTATATACTCGAGTGAATTTGCATCTAACTTGGTGAGATATCGTCAATTTACATCCATTTAAGCCAATTGAGGTCGATGATCACCATGTCTTGATTGAACATTTTCGAAATCTATTTCCGCCACTTTAAGTCCAAACACATCATAAATTTGAGTGCATTTGCATCTAACATGGTAAGATATCGTCGATTTACATCCAATGAAGCCCATTGAGGTCGATGATTACTATGTTTTGATTGAACATTTTCGAAATTTTTCCCGCCATTTTAAGTCCAAACACATCATATATTTGAGTGAATTTGCATCTAACATGGTAAGATATCGTCGATTAACATCCAATGAAGCCCATTGAGGTCGATGATCACTATGTTTTGATTGAACATTTTCGAAATCTATTTCCGACATTTTGAGTCCAAACACATCACTTCTTATATATTCGTGTGAATTCGCTTCTAACTTGGTGAGATATCGTCAATTTACATCCATTTAAGCCAATTGAGGTCGATTATCACCATGTTTTGATTGAACATTTTCGAAATATATTTCCGCCACTTTAAGTCCAAGCAAATCATATATTTGAGTGAATTTGCATCTAACTTGCTAAGACACGTCGATTTACATCCATTGAAGCCCATTGAGGTCGAAGATCACTATGTTTTGATTGAACATTTTAGAAATCTATTTCCGCCATTTAAAGTCCAAACACATCATTTCTTATATATTTGAGTGAATTTGCATCTAACTTGGTGAGATATCTTCGATTTACTTCCATTGAAGCCCATTGAGGTCGATGATCACTATGTTTTGATTTGACATTTTCGAAATCTATTTCCGACATTTTAAGTCCAAACACATCAATTCTTATATATTTGAGTGAATTTGCATCTAACATGGTAAGATATCGTCGATTTACATCCATTGAAGCCCATTGAGGTCGATGATCACTATGTTTTGATTTGATACTTTCGAAATCTATTTCCGCCACTTTAAGTCCAAACACATCATTTCTTATATACTCGAGTGAATTTGCATCTAACATGGTAAGATATCGTCGATTTACATCCATTGAAGCCCATTGAGGTCGATGATCACTATGTTTTGATTGTAAATTTTCGAAATCTATTTCCGCCATTTAAAGTCCAAACACATCATTTCTTATATATTCGAGTGAATTTGCATCTAACATGGTAAGATATCGTCGATTTACATCCATTGAAGCCCATTGAGGTCGAAGATCACTATGTTTTGATTGAACATTTTCGAAATTCATTTTCACCAATTTTAGTCCAAACACATCATTTCTTATATACTCGAGTGAATTTGCATCTAACTTGGTGAGATATCGTCAATTTACATCCATTTAAGCCAATTGAGGTCGATGATCACCATGTCTTGATTGAACATTTTCGAAATCTATTTCCGCCACTTTAAGTCCAAACACATCATAAATTTGAGTGCATTTGCATCTAACATGGTAAGATATCGTCGATTTACATCCAATGAAGCCCATTGAGGTCGATGATTACTATGTTTTGATTGAACATTTTCGAAATTTTTCCCGCCATTTTAAGTCCAAACACATCATATATTTGAGTGAATTTGCATCTAACATGGTAAGATATCGTCGATTAACATCCAATGAAGCCCATTGAGGTCGATGATCACTATGTTTTGATTGAACATTTTCGAAATCTATTTCCGACATTTTGAGTCCAAACACATCACTTCTTATATATTCGTGTGAATTCGCTTCTAACTTGGTGAGATATCGTCAATTTACATCCATTTAAGCCAATTGAGGTCGATTATCACCATGTTTTGATTGAACATTTTCGAAATATATTTCCGCCACTTTAAGTCCAAGCAAATCATATATTTGAGTGAATTTGCATCTAACTTGCTAAGACACGTCGATTTACATCCATTGAAGCCCATTGAGGTCGAAGATCACTATGTTTTGATTGAACATTTTAGAAATCTATTTCCGCCATTTAAAGTCCAAACACATCATTTCTTATATATTTGAGTGAATTTGCATCTAACTTGGTGAGATATCTTCGATTTACTTCCATTGAAGCCCATTGAGGTCGATGATCACTATGTTTTGATTTGACATTTTCGAAATCTATTTCCGACATTTTAAGTCCAAACACATCAATTCTTATATATTTGAGTGAATTTGCATCTAACATGGTAAGATATCGTCGATTTACATCCATTGAAGCCCATTGAGGTCGATGATCACTATGTTTTGATTTGATACTTTCGAAATCTATTTCCGCCACTTTAAGTCCAAACACATCATTTCTTATATACTCGAGTGAATTTGCATCTAACATGGTAAAATATCGTCGATTTACATCCATTGAAGCCTATTGAGGTCGATGATCACTATGTTTTGATTGAACATTTTCGAAATTCATTTCCGCCAATTTAAGTCCAAACACATCATATATTTGAGTGAATTTGCATCTAACATGGTAAGATATCGTCGATTAACATCCAATGAAGCCCATTGAGGTCGATGATAACTATGTTTTGATTGAACATTTTCGAAATCTATTTCCGACATTTTGAGTCCAAACACATCACTTCTTATATATTCGAGTGAATTTGCTTCTAACTTGGTGAGATATCGTCGATTTACATCCATTGAAGCCCATTGAGGTCGAAGATCACTATGTTTTGATTGAACATTTTAGAAATCTATTTCCGCCATTTAGAGTCCAAACACATCATTTCTTATATATTTGAGTGAATTTGCATCTAACATGGTAAGATATCGTCGATTTACATCCATTGAAGCCCATTGAGGTCGATGATCATTATGTTTTGATTGAACATTTTCGAAATTCATTTTCGCCAATTTTAGTCCAAACACATCATTTCTTATATACTCGAGTGAATTTGCATCTAACTTGGTGAGATATCGTCAATTTACATCCATTTAAGCCAATTGAGGTCGATGATCACCATGTCTTGATTGAACATTTTCGAAATCTATTTCTGCCACTTTAAGTCCAAACACATCATAAATTTGAGTGCATTTGCATCTAACATGGTAAGATATCGTCGATTTACATCCAATGAAGCCCATTGAGGTCGATGATTACTATGTTTTGATTGAACATTTTCGAAATTTTTCCCGCCATTTTGAGTCCAAACACATCACTTCTTATATATTCGTGTGAATTCGCTTCTAACTTGGTGAGATATCGTCAATTTACATCCATTTAAGCCAATTGAGGTCGATTATCACCATGTTTTGATTGAACATTTTCGAAATATATTTCCGCCACTTTAAGTCCAAGCAAATCATATATTTGAGTGAATTTGCATCTAACTTGCTAAGTCACGTCGATTTACATCCATTGAAGCCCATTGAGGTCGAAGATCACTATGTTTTGATTGAACATTTTAGAAATCTATTTCCGCCATTTAAAGTCCAAACACATCATTTCTTATATATTTGAGTGAATTTGCATCTAACTTGGTGAGATATCTTCGATTTACTTCCATTGAAGCCCATTGAGGTCGATGATCACTATGTTTTGATTTGACATTTTCGAAATCTATTTCCGACATTTTAAGTCCAAACACATCAATTCTTATATATTTGAGTGAATTTGCATCTAACATGGTAAGATATCGTCGATTTACATCCATTGAATCCCATTGAGGTCGATGATCACTATGTTTTGATTTGATACTTTCGAAATCTATTTCCGCCACTTTAAGTCCAAACACATCATTTCTTATATACTCGAGTGAATTTGCATCTAACATGGTAAGATATCGTCGATTAACATCCAATGAAGCCCATTGAGGTCGATGATAACTATGTTTTGATTGAACATTTTCGAAATCTATTTCCGACATTTTGAGTCCAAACACATCACTTCTTATATATTCGAGTGAATTTGCTTCTAACTTGGTGAGATATCGTCAATTTACATCCATTTAAGCCAATTGAGGTCGATGATCACCATGTTTTGATTGAAAATTTTCGAAATCTATTTCCGACATTTTGAGTCCAAACACATCACTTCTTATATATTCGAGTGAATTTGCATCTAACTTGCTAAGACACGTCGATTTACATCCATTGAAGCCCATTGAGGTCGAAGATCACTATGTTTTGATTGAACATTTTAGAAATCTATTTCCGCCATTTAGAGTCCAAACACATCATTTCTTATATATTTGAGTGAATTTGCATCTAACATGGTAAGATATCGTCGATTTACATCCATTGAAGCCCATTGAGGTCGATGATCATTATGTTTTGATTGTAAATTTTCGAAATCTATTTCCGCCATTTAAAGTCCAAACACATCATATATTTGAGTGAATTTGCATCTAACATGGTAAGATATCGTCGATTAACATCCAATGAAGCCCATTGAGGTCGATGATAACTATGTTTTGATTGAACATTTTCGAAATCTATTTCCGACATTTTGAGTCCAAACACATCACTTCTTATATATTCGAGTGAATTTGCTTCTAACTTGGTGAGATATCGTCAATTTACATCCATTTAAGCCAATTGAGGTCGATGATCACCATGTTTTGATTGAAAATTTTCGAAATCTATTTCCGACATTTTGAGTCCAAACACATCACTTCTTATATATTCGAGTGAATTTGCATCTAACTTGCTAAGACACGTCGATTTACATCCATTGAAGCCCATTGAGGTCGAAGATCACTATGTTTTGATTGAACATTTTAGAAATCTATTTCCGCCATTTAGAGTCCAAACACATCATTTCTTATATATTCGAGTGAATTTGCATCTAACATGGTAAGATATCGTCGATTTACATCCATTGAAGCCCATTGAGGTCGAAGATCACTATGTTTTGATTGAACATTTTAGAAATCTATTTCCGCCATTTAGAGTCCAAACACATCATTTCTTATATATTTGAGTGAATTTGCATCTAACATGGTAAGATATCGTCGATTTACATCCATTGAAGCCCATTGAGGTCGAAGATCACTATGTTTTGATTGAACATTTTAGTAATCTATTTCCGCCATTTAGAGTCCAAACACATCATTTCTTATATATTCGAGTGAATTTGCATCTAACATGGTAAGATATCGTCGATTTACATCCATTGAAGCCCATTGAGGTCGAAGATCACTATGTTTTGATTGAACATTTTAGAAATCTATTTCCGCCATTTAGAGTCCAAACACATCATTTCTTATATATTTGAGTGAATTTGCATCTAACATGGTAAGATATCGTCGATTTACATCCATTGAAGCCCATTGAGGTCGATGATCATTATGTTTTGATTGAACATTTTCGAAATTCATTTCCGCCAATTTAAGTCCAAACACATCATATATTTGAGTGAATTTGCATCTAACATGGTAAGATATCGTCGATTAACATCCAATGAAGCCCATTGAGGTCGATGATAACTATGTTTTGATTGAACATTTTCGAAATCTATTTCCGACATTTTGAGTCCAAACACATCACTTCTTATATATTCGAGTGAATTTGCTTCTAACTTGGTGAGATATCGTCAATTTACATCCATTTAAGCCAATTGAGGTCGATGATCACCATGTTTTGATTGAAAATTTTCGAAATCTATTTCCGACATTTTGAGTCCAAACACATCACTTCTTATATATTCGAGTGAATTTGCATCTAACATGGTAAGATATCGTCGATTTACATCCATTGAAGCCCATTGAGGTCGAAGATCACTATGTTTTGATTGAACATTTTCGAAATTCATTTTCGCCAATTTTAGTCCAAACACATCATTTCTTATATACTCGAGTGAATTTGCATCTAACTTGGTGAGATATCGTCAATTTACATCCATTTAAGCCAATTGAGGTCGATGATCGTCTTGATTGAACATTTTCGAAATCTATTTCCGCCACTTTAAGTCCAAACACATCATAAATTTGAGTGCATTTGCATCTAACATGGTAAGATATCGTCGATTTACATTCATTGAAGCCCATTGAGGTCGATGATCACCATGTCTTGATTGAACATTTTCGAAATCTATTTCCGCCACTTTAAGTCCAAACACATCATAAATTTGAGTGCATTTGCATCTAACATGGTAAGATATCGTCGATTTACATTCATTGAAGCCCATTGAGGTCGATAATTACTATGTTTTGATTGAACATTTTCGAAATCTATGTCCGCCATTTTAAGTCCAACCAAATCATATCTTTGAGTGAATTTGCATCTAACATGGTAAAATATCGTCGATTTACATCCATTGAAGCCTATTGAGGTCGATGATCACTATGTTTTGATTGAACATTTTCGAAATTCATTTCCGCCAATTTAAGTCCAAACACGTCATATATTTGAGTGAATTTGCATCTAACATGGTAAGATATCGTCGATTTACATCCAATGAAGCACATTGAGGTCGATGATTACTATGTTTTGATTGAACATTTTCGAAATTTTTCCCGCCATTTTAAGTCCAAACACATCATATATTGAGTGAATTTGCATCTAACATGGTAAGATATCGTCGATTAACATCCAATGAAGCCCATTGAGGTCGATGATAACTATGTTTTGATTGAACATTTTCGAAATCTATTTCCGCCACTTTAAGTCCAAACAAATCATATATTTGAGTGAATTTGCATCTAACTTGCTAAGACACGTCGATTTACATCCATTGAAGCCCATTGAGGTCGAAGATCACTATGTTTTGATTGAACATTTTAGAAATCTATTTCCGCCATTTAAAGTCCAAACACATCATTTCTTATATATTTGAGTGAATTTGCATCTAACATGGTAAGATATCGTCGATTTACATCCATTGAAGCCCATTGAGGTCGATGATCACTATGTTTTGATTGTAAATTTTCGAAATCTATTTCCGCCATTTAAAGTCCAAACACATCATTTCTTATATATTCGAGTGAATTTGCATCTAACATGGTAAGATATCGTCGATTTACATCCATTGAAGCCCATTGAGGTCGAAGATCACTATGTTTTGATTGAACATTTTCGAAATACATTTTCGCCAATTTTAGTCCAAACACATCATTTCTTATATACTCGAGTGAATTTGCATTTAACTTGGTGAGATATCGTCAATTTACATCCATTTAAGCCAATTGAGGTCGATGGTCACTCTGTTTTGATTGAATATTTTCGAAATATATTTCGGACATTTTAATTCCAAACACATCATAAATTTGAGTGCATTTGCATCTAACATGGTAAGATATCGTCGATTTACATTCATTGAAGCCCATTGAGGTCGAAGATCACTATGTTTTGATTGAACATTTTAGAAATCTATTTCCGCCATTTAAAGTCCAAACACATCATTTCTTATATATTTGAGTGAATTTGCATCTAACTTGGTGAGATATCTTCGATTTACTTCCATTGAAGCCCATTGAGGTCGATGATCACTATGTTTTGATTTGACATTTTCGAAATCTATTTCCGACATTTTTAGTCCAAACACATCATTTCTTATATATTTGAGTGAATTTGCATCTAACATGGTAAGATATCGTCGATTTACATCCATTGAAGCCCATTGAATTGAGGTCGATGATCACTATGTTTTGATTGAACATTTTCGAAATTCATTTCCGCCAATTTAAGTCCAAACACATCACTTCTTATATATTCGAGTGAATTTGCATCTAACATGGTAAGATATCGTCGATTTACATCCATTGAAGCCCATTGAGGTCGAAGATCACTATGTTTTGATTGAACATTTTCGAAATTCATTTTCGCCAATTTTAGTCCAAACACATCATTTCTTATATACTCGAGTGAATTTGCATCTAACTTGTTGAGATATCGTCAATTTACATCCATTTAAGCCAATTGAGGTCGATGATCACCATGTCTTGATTGAACATTTTCGAAATCTATTTCCGCCACTTTAAGTCCAAACACATCATAAATTTGAGTGCATTTGCATCTAACATGGTAAGATATAGTCGATTTACATTCATTGAAGCCCATTGAGGTCGATGATTACTATGTTTTGATTGAACATTTTCGAAATCTATTCCCGCCATTTTAAGTCCAACCAAATCATATCTTTGAGTGAATTTGCATCTAACATGGTAAAATATCGTCGATTTACATCCATTGAAGCCCATTGAGGTCGATGAACACTATGTTTTGTTTGAACATTTTAGAAATCTATTTCCGCCATTTTAAGTCCAAACACATCATTTCTTATATATTCGAGTGAATTTGCATCTAACATGGTAAGATATCGTCGATTTACATTCATTGAAGCCCATTGAGGTCGATGATTACTATGTTTTGATTGAACATTTTCGAAATCTATGTCCGCCATTTTAAGTCCAACCAAATCATATCTTTGAGTGAATTTGCATCTAACATGGTAAAATATCGTCGATTTACATCCATTGAAGCCCATTGAGGTCGATGATCACCATGTTTTGGTTGAACATTTTAGAAATCTATTTCCGCCATTTTAAGTCCAAACACATCATTTCTTATATATTCGAGTGAATTTGCATCTAACATGGTAAGATATCGTCGATTTACATCCATTGAAGCCCACTGAGGTCGATGATCACTATGTTTTGATTGTAAATTTTCGAAATCTATTTCCGCCATTTAAAGTCCAAACACATCACTTCTTATATATTCGAGTGAATTTGCATCTAACATGGTAAGATATCGTCGATTTACATCCATTGAAGCCCATTGAGGTCGAAGATCACTATGTTTTGATTGAACATTTTCGAAATTCATTTTCGCCAATTTTAGTCCAAACACATCATTTCTTATATACTCGAGTGAATTTGCATCTAACATGGTAAAATATCGTCGATTTACATCCATTGAAGCCTATTGAGGTCGATGATCACTATGTTTTGATTGAACATTTTCGAAATTCATTTCCGCCAATTTAAGTCCAAACACATCATATATTTGAGTGAATTTGCATCTAACATGGTAAAATATCGTCGATTTACATCCATTGAAGCCTATTGAGGTCGATGGTCACTCTGTTTTGATTGAATATTTTCGAAATATATTTCCGACATTTTAAGTCCAAACACATCATAAATTTGAGTGCATTTGCATCTAACATGGTAAGATATCGTCGATTTACATTCATTGAAGCCCATTGAGGTCGATCATCACTATGTTTTGTTTGAACATTTTAGAAATCTATTTCCGCCATTTTAAGTCCAAACACATCATTTCTTATATATTGGAGTGAATTTGCATCTAACATGGTAAGATATCGTCGATTTACATCCATTGAAGCCCATTGAGGTCGATGATCACTATGTTTTGATTGTAAATTTTCGAAATCTATTTCCGCCATTTAAAGTCCAAACACATCACTTCTTATATATTCGAGTGAATTTGAATCTAACATGGTAAGATATCGTCGATTTACATCCATTGAATCCCATTGAGGTCGAAGATCACTATGTTTAGATTGAACATTTTCGAAATTCATTTTCGCCAATTTTAGTCCAAACACATCATTTCTTATAAACTCGAGTGAATTTGCATCTAACTTGGTGAGATATCGTCAATTTACATCCATTTAAGCCAATTGAGGTCGATGATCACCATGTTTTGATTGAACATTTTCGAAATCTATTTCCGCCACTTTAAGTCCAACCAAATCATATCTTTGAGTGAATTTGCATCTAACATGGTAAAATATCGTCGATTTACATCCATTGAAGCCTATTGAGGTCGAAGATCACTATGTTTGGATTGAACATTTTCGAAATTCATTTCCGCCAATTTAAGTCCAAACACATCATATATTTGAGTGAATTTGCATCTAACATGGTAAGATATCGTCGATTAACATCCAATGAAGCCCATTGAGGTCGATGATAACTATGTTTTGATTGAACATTTTCGAAATCTATTTCCGACATTTTGAGTCCAAACACATCACTTCTTATATATTCGAGTGAATTTGCTTCTAACTTGGTGAGATATCGTCAATTTACATCCATTTAAGTCAATTGAGGTCGATGATCACCATGTTTTGATTGAACATTTTCGAAATCTATTTCCGCCACTTTAAGTCCAAACAAATCATATATTTGAGTGAATTTGCATCTAACTTGCTAAGACACGTCGATTTACATCCATTGAAGCCCATTGAGGTCGAAGATCACTATGTTTTGATTGAACATTTTAGAAATCTATTTCCGCCATTTAAAGTCCAAACACATCATTTCTTATATATTTGAGTGAATTTGCATCTAACATGGTAAGATATCGTCGATTTACATCCATTGAAGCCCATTGAGGTCGAATATCACTATGTTTTGATTGAACATTTTCGAAATTCATTTTCGCCAATTTTAGTCAAAACACATCATTTCTTATATACTCGAGTGAATTTGCATCTAACTTGGTGAGATATCGTCAATTTACATCCATTTAAGCCAATTGAGGTCGATGATTACCATGTCTTGATTGAACATTTTCGAAATCTATTTCCGCCACTTTAAGTCCAAACACATCATAAATTTGAGTGCATTTGCATCTAACATGGTAAGATATCGTCGATTTACATTCATTGAAGCCCATTGAGGTCGATGATTACTATGTTTTGATTGAACATTTTCGAAATCTATTCCCGCCATTTTAAGTCCAAACACATCATAAATTTGAGTGCATTTGCATCTAATAAGGTAAGATATCGTCGATTTACATTCATTGAGGCCAATTGAGGTCGATGGTCACTCTGTTTTGATTGAATATTTTCGAAATATATTTCGGACATTTTGAGTCCAAACACATCATAAATTTGAGTGCATTTGCATCTAACATGGTAAGATATCGTCGATTTACAGTCATTGAAGCCCATTGAGGTCGATGATTACTATGTATTCATTGAACATTTTCGAAATCTATGTCCGCCATTTTAAGTCCAACCAAATCATATCTTTGAGTGAATTTGCATCTAACATTGTAAAATATCGTCGATTTACATCCATTGAAGCCTATTGAGGTCGATGATCACTATGTTTTGATTGAACATTTTCGAGATTCATTTCCGCCAATTTAAGTCCAAACACATCATATATTTGAGTGAATTTGCATCGAACATGGTAAGATATCGTCGATTTACATCCATTTGAGCCAATTGAGGTCGATGATCACCATGTCTTGATTGAACATTTTCGAAATCTATTTCCGCCACTTTAAGTCCAAACACATCATAAATTTGAGTGCATTTGCATCTAACATGGTAAGATATCGTCGATTTACATTCATTGAAGCCCATTGAGGTCGATGATTACTATGTTTTGATTGAACATTTTCGAAATCTATGTCCGCCATTTTAAGTCCAACCAAATCATATCTTTGAGTGAATTTGCATCTAACATGGTAAAATATCGTCGATTTACATCCATTTAAGCCCATTGAGGTCGAAGATCACTATGTTTTGATTGAACATTTTAGAAATCTATTACCGCCATTTAAAGTCCAAACACATCATTTCTTATATATTTGAGTGAATTTGCATCTAACTTGGTGAGATATCTTCGATTTACTTCCATTGAAGCCCATTGAGGTCGATGATCACTATGTTTTGATTTGACATTTTCGAAATCTATTTCCGACATTTTTAGTCCAAACACATCATTTCTCATATATTTGAGTGAATTTGCATCTAACATGGTAAGATATCGTCGATTTACATCCATTGAAGCCCATTGAGGTCGATGATCACTAGGTTTTGTTTGAACATTTTAGAAATCTATTTCCGCCATTTTAAGTCCAAACACATCATTTCTTAAGAATTCGAGTGAATTTGCATCTAACATGGTAAGATATCGTCGATGTACATCCATTGAAGCCCATTGAGGTCGATGATCACTATGTTTTGATTTGACATTTTCGAAATCTATTTCCGACATTTTTAGTCCAAACACATCATTTCTCATATATTTGAGTGAATTTGCATCTAACATGGTAAGATATCGTCGATTTACATCCATTGAAGCCCATTGAGGTCGATGATAACTAGGTTTTGTTTGAACATTTTAGAAATCTATTTCCGCCATTTCAAGTCCAAACACATCATTTCTTATATATTCGAGTGGATTTGCATCTAACATGGTAAGATATCGTCGATTTACATCCAATGAAGCCCATTGAGGTCGATGATTACTATGTTTTGATTGAACATCTTCGAAATTTTTCCTGCCATTTTAAGTCCAAACACATCATATATTTGAGTGAATTTGCATCTAACATGGTAAGATATCGTCGATTTACATCCAATGAAGCCCATTGAGGTCGATGATCACTATGTTTTGATTGAACATTTTCGAAATTTATCTCCGACATTTTGAGTCCAAACACATCACTTCTTATATATTCGAGTGAATTTGCTTCTAACTTGGTGAGATATCGTCAATTTACATCCATTTAAGCCAATTGAGGTCGATGATCACTATGTTTTGATTGAACATTTTCGAAATCTATTTCCGCCAATTTAAGTCCAAACACATCATATATTTTAGTGAATTTGCATCTAATATGGTAAGATATCGTCGATATTCATCCAATGAAGCCATTGAGGTCGATGATCACTATGTTTTGATTGAATATTTTCGAAATTCATTTCCCCCAATTTAAGTCCAAACACATCATATATTTTAGTGAATTTGCATTTAATATGGTAAGATATCGTCGATTTACATCCAATGAAGCCCATTGAGGTCGATGATCACTATGTTTCGATTGAAAATTTTCGAAATCTATTTCCGCCAATTTGAGTCCAAACACATCATATATTTTAGTGAATTTGCATCTAATATGGTAAGATATCGTCGATTTACATCCAATGAAGCCCATTGAGGTCGATGATCACTATGTTTTGATTGAATATTTTCGAAATTCATTTCCCCCAATTTAAGTCCAAACACATCATATATTTTAGTGAATTTGCATTTAATATGGTAAGATATCGTCGATTTACATCCATTTAAGCCAATTGAGGTCGATGATCACTATGTTTTGATTGAACATTTTCGAAATCTATTTCCGCCATTTTAAGTCCAAACAAATCATATATTTGAGTGAATTTGCATCTAACTTGCTAAGATATCGTCGATTTACATCTATTGAAGCCAATTGAGGTCGAAGATCACTATGTTTTGATTGAACATTTTCGAAATCTATTTCCGACATTTGAAGTCCAAAGACATCATATATTCGAGTGAATTTGGATCTAACATGGTAAGATATCGTCGATTTACATCCATTGAAGCCCATTGAGGTCGATGATCACTAAGTTTTGTTTGAACATTTTAGAAATCAATTTCCGCCATTTTAACTCCAAACACATCATATTTTATATATTTGAGTGAATTTGCATCTAACTTGGTGAGATATCTTCGATTTACTTCCATTGAAGCCCATTGAGGTCGATGATCACTATGTTTTGATTAGACATTTTCGAAATCTATTTCCGACATTTGAAGTCCAGAGACATCATATATTCGAGTGAATTTGCATCTAACTTGGTAAGATATCGTCGATTTACATCCATCGCAGCCCATTGAGGTCGATGATCACTATGTTTTGTTTGAACATTTTAGAAATCTATTTCCGCCATTTTAAGTCCAAACACATCATATTTTATATATTTGAGTGAATTTGCATCTAACTTGGTGAGATATCTTCGATTTACTTCCATTGAAGCCCATTGAGGTCGATGATCACTATGTTTTGATTTGACATTTTCGAAATCTATCTCCGACATTTGAAGTCCAGAGACATCATATATTCGAGTGAATTTGCATCTAACTTGGTAAGATATCGTCGATTTACATCCAATGAAGCCCATTGAGGTCATGATTACTATGTTTTGTTTGAACATTTTAGAAATCTATTTCCGCCATGTTAAGTCCAAACACATCATTTCTTATATATTTGAGTGAATTTGCATCTAACTTGGTAAGATATCGTCGATTTACATCCATCGCAGCCCATTGAGATCACTATGTTTTGATTGAACATTTTCGAAATTCATTTCCGCCATTTTAAGTCCAAACACATCATATATTCGAGTGAATTTGCATCTAACATGGTAAGATATCGTCGATTTACATCCAATGAAGCCCATTGAGGTCGATGATTACTATGTTTTGATTGAACATTTTCGAAACATATATCCGCCATTTTAAGTCCAAACATCATATATTTGAGTGAATTTGCATCTAACATGGTAAAATATCGTCGATTTACATCCATTGAAGCCTATTGAGGTCGATGATCACTATGTTTTGATTGAACATTTTCGAAATCCATTTCCGCCAATTTAAGTCCAAACACATCATATATTTTAGTGAATTTGCATCTAATATGGTAAGATATCGTCGATTTACATCCGATGAAGCCCATTGAGGTCGATGATCACTATGTTTAGATTGAACATTTTCGAAATCTATTTCCGCCATTTTAAGTCCAAACAAATAATATATTTGAGTAGATTTGCATCTAACACGGTAAGATATCGTCGATTTACATCCATTTAAGCCAATTGAGGTCGATGATCACTATGTTTTGATTGAACATTTTCGTAATCTATTTCCGCCATTTTAAGTCCAAACAAATAATATATTTGAGTAGATTTGCATCTAACACGGTAAGATATCGTCGATTTACATCCATTTAAGCCAATTGAGGTTGATGATCACTATGTTTTGATTGAACATTTTCGAAATCTATTTCCGCCATTTTAAGTCCAAACAAATCATATATTCGAGTGAATTTGCATCTAACTTGCTGAGATATCGTCGATTTACATCCATTTAAGCCAATTGAGGTCGATGATCACTATGTTTTGATTGAACATTTTCGAAATCTATTTCCGCCATTTTAAGTCCAAACAAATAATATATTTGAGTAGATTTGCATCTAACACGGTAAGATATCGTCGATTTACATCCATTTAAGCCAATTGAGGTCGATGATCACTATGTTTTGATTGAACATTTTCGAAATCTATTTCCGCCATTTTAAGTCAAAACAAATCATATATTTGAGTGAATTTGCTTCTAACATGTTAAAATATTGTCGATTTACATCCATTGAAGCCTATTGAGGTTGATGATCACTATGTTTTGATTGAACATTTTCGAAATTCATTTCCGCCATTTTAAGTCCAAACACATCATATATTCGAGTGAATTTGCATCTAACATGGTAAGATATCGTCGATTTACATCCATTTAAGCCAATTGAGGTCGATGATCACTATGTTTTGATTGAACATATTCGAAATCTATTTCCGCCATTTTAAGTCCAAACAAATCATATATTTGAGTGAATTTGCATCTAACTTGCTGAGATATCGTCGATTTACATCCATTGAAGCCCATTGAGGTCGATGATCACTATGTTTTAATTGAACATTTTCGAAATTCATTTCCGCCAATTTGAGTCCAAACACATCATTCCTTATATACTCGAGTGAATTTGCATCTAACTTGTTGAGATATCGTCAATTTACATCCATTTAAGCCAATTGAGGTCGATGATCACCATGTTTTGATTGAACATTTTCGAAATCTAGTTCCGCCACTTTAAGTCCAAACACATCATAAATTTGAGTGCATTTGCATCTAACATGGTAAGATATAGTCGATTTACATTCATTGAAGCCCATTGAGGTCGATGATTACTATGTTTTGATTGAACATTTTCGAAATCTATTCCCGCCATTTTAAGTCCAACCAAATCATATCTTTGAGTGAATTTGCATCTAACATGGTAAAATATCGTCGATTTACATCCATTGAAGCCCATTGAGGTCGATGAACACTATGTTTTGTTTGAACATTTTAGAAATCTATTTCCGCCATTTTAAGTCCAAACACATCATTTCTTATATATTCGAGTGAATTTGCATCTAACATGGTAAGATATCGTCGATTTACATTCATTGAAGCCCATTGAGGTCGATGATTACTATGTTTTGATTGAACATTTTCGAAATCTAAGTCCGCCATTTTAAGTCAAACCAAATCATATCTTTGAGTGAATTTGCATCTAACATGGTAAATTTCGTCGATTTACATCCATTGAAGCCCATTGAGGTCGATGATCACCATGTTTTGTTTGAACATTTTAGAAATCTATTTCCGCCATTTTAAGTCCAAACACATCATTTCTTATATATTCGAGTGAATTTGCATCTAACATGGTAAGATATCGTCGATTTACATCCATTGAAGCCCATTGAGGTCGATGATCACTATGTTTTGATTGTAAATTTTCGAAATCTATTTCCGCCATTTAAAGTCCAAACACATCACTTCTTATATATTCGAGTGAATTTGCATCTAACATGGTAAGATATCGTCGATTTACATCCATTGAAGCCCATTGAGGTCGAAGATCACTATGTTTTGATTGAACATTTTCGAAATTCATTTTCGCCAATTTTAGTCCAAACACATCATTTCTTGTATACTCGAGTGAATTTGCATCTAACATGGTAAAATATCGTCGATTTACATCCATTGAAGCCTATTGAGGTCGATGATCACTATGTTTTGATTGAACATTTTCGAAATTCATTTCCGCCAATTTAAGTCCAAACACATCATATATTTGAGTGAATTTGCATCTAACATGGTAAAATATCGTCGATTTACATTCATTGAAGCCGATTGAGGTCGATGGTCACTCTGTTTTGATTGAATATTTTCGAAATATATTTCCGACATTTTAAGTCCAAACACATCATAAATTTGAGTGCATTTGCATCTAACATGGTAAGATATCGTCGATTTACATTCATTGAAGCCCATTGAGGTCGATCATCACTATGTTTTGTTTGAACATTTTAGAAATCTATTTCCGCCATTTTAAGTCCAAACACATCATTTCTTATATATTGGAGTGAATTTGCATCTAACATGGTAAGATATCGTCGATTTACATCCATTGAATCCCATTGAGGTCGAAGATCACTATGTTTAGATTGAACATTTTCGAAATTCATTTTCGCCAATTTTAGTCCAAACACATCATTTCTTATATACTCGAGTGAATTTGCATCTAACTTGGTGAGATATCGTCAATTTACATCCATTTAAGCCAATTGAGGTCGATGATCACCATGTTTTGATTGAACATTTTCGAAATCTATTTCCGCCACTTTAAGTCCAACCAAATCATATCTTTGAGTGAATTTGCATCTAACATGGTAAAATATCGTCGATTTACATCCATTGAAGCCTATTGAGGTCGAAGATCACTATGTTTGGATTGAACATTTTCGAAATTCATTTCCGCCAATTTAAGTCCAAACACATCATATATTTGAGTGAATTTGCATCTAACATGGTAAGATATCGTCGATTAACATCCAATGAAGCCCATTGAGGTCGATGATAACTATGTTTTGATTGAACATTTTCGAAATCTATTTCCGACATTTTGAGTCCAAACACATCACTTCTTATATATTCGAGTGAATTTGCTTCTAACTTGGTGAGATATCGTCAATTTACATCCATTTAAGTCAATTGGGGTCGATGATCACCATGTTTTGATTGAACATTTTCGAAATCTATTTCCGCCACTTTAAGTCCAAACAAATCATATATTTGAGTGAATTTGCATCTAACTTGCTAAGACACGTCGATTTACATCCATTGAAGCCCATTGAGGTCGAAGATCACTATGTTTTGATTGAACATTTTAGAAATCTATTTCCGCCATTTAAAGTCCAAACACATCATTTCTTATATATTTGAGTGAATTTGCATCTAACATGGTAAGATATCGTCGATTTACATCCATTGAAGCCCATTGAGGTCGAATATCACTATGTTTTGATTGAACATTTTCGAAATTCATTTTCGCCAATTTTAGTCAAAACACATCATTTCTTATATACTCGAGTGAATTTGCATCTAACTTGGTGAGATATCGTCAATTTACATCCATTTAAGCCAATTGAGGTCGATGATCACCATGTCTTGATCGAACATTTTCGAAATCTATTTCCGCCAATTTAAGTCCAAACACATAAATTTGAGTGCATTTGCATCTAACATGGTAAGATATCGTCGATTTACATTCATTGAAGCCCATTGAGGTCGATGATTACTATGTTTTGATTGAACATTTTCGAAATCTATTCCCGCCATTTTAAGTCCAAACACATCATAAATTTGAGTGCATTTGCATCTAATAAGGTAAGATATCGTCGATTTACATTCATTGAGGCCAATTGAGGTCGATGGTCACTCTGTTTTGATTGAATATTTTCGAAATATATTTCGGACATTTTAAGTCCAAACACATCATAAATTTGAGTGCATTTGCATCTAACATGGTAAGATATCGTCGATTTACATTCATTGAAGCCCATTGAGGTCGATGATTACTATGTATTCATTGAACATTTTCGAAATCTATGTCCGCCATTTTAAGTCCAACCAAATCATATCTTTGAGTGAATTTGCATCTATCATTGTAAAATATCGTCGATTTACATCCATTGAAGCCTATTGAGGTCGATGATCACTATGTTTTGATTGAACATTTTCGAGATTCATTTCCGCCAATTTAAGTCCAAACACATCATATATTTGAGTGAATTTGCATCGAACATGGTAAGATATCGTCGATTTACATCCATTTAAGCCAATTGAGGTCGATGATCACCATGTCTTGATTGAACATTTTCGAAATCTATTTCCGCCACTTTAAGTCCAAACACATCATAAATTTGAGTGCATTTGCATCTAACATGGTAAGATATCGTCGATTTACATTCATTGAAGCCCATTGAGGTCGATGATTACTATGTTTTGATTGAACATTTTCGAAATCTATGTCCGCCATTTTAAGTCCAACCAAATCATATCTTTGAGTGAATTTGCATCTAACATGGTAAAATATCGTCGATTTACATCCATTTAAGCCCATTGAGGTCGAAGATCACTATGTTTTGATTTGACATTTTCGAAATCTATTTCCGACATTTTTAGTCCAAACACATCATTTCTCATATATTTGAGTGAATTTGCATCTAACATGGTAAGATATCGTCGATTTACATCCATTGAAGCCCATTGAGGTCGATGATCACTATGTTTTGATTTGACATTTTCGAAATCTATTTCCGACATTTTTAGTCCAAACACATCATTTCTCATATATTTGAGTGAATTTGCATCTAACATGGTAAGATATCGTCGATTTACATCTATTGAAGCCCATTGAGGTCGATGATAACTAGGTTTTGTTTGAACATTTTAGAAATCTATTTCCGCCATTTTAAGTCCAAACACATCATTTCTTATATATTCGAGTGAATTTGCATCTAACATGGTAAGATATCGTCGATTTACATCCAATGAAGCCCATTGAGGTCGATGATTACTATGTTTTGATTGAACATCTTCGAAATTTTTCCTGCCATTTTAAGTCCAAACACATCATATATTTGAGTGAATTTGCATCTAACATGGTAAGATATCGTCGATTTACATCCAATGAAGCCCATTGAGGTCGATGATCACTATGTTTTGATTGAACATTTTCGAAATTTATCTCCGACATTTTTAGTCCAAACACATCATTTCTCATATATTTGAGTGAATTTGCATCTAACATGGTAAGATATCGTCGATTTACATTCATTGAAGCCCATTGAGGTCGATGATTACTATGTTTTGATTGAACATTTTCGAAATCTATGTCCGCCATTTTAAGTCCAACCAAATCATATCTTTGAGTGAATTTGCATCTAACATGGTAAAATATCGTCGATTTACATCCATTTAAGCCCATTGAGGTCGAAGATCACTATGTTTTGATTTGACATTTTCGAAATCTATTTCCGACATTTTTAGTCCAAACACATCATTTCTCATATATTTGAGTGAATTTGCATCTAACATGGTAAGATATCGTCGATTTACATCCATTGAAGCCCATTGAGGTCGATGATAACTAGGTTTTGTTTGAACATTTTAGAAATCTATTTCCGCCATTTTAAGTCCAAACACATCATTTCTCATATATTTGAGTGAATTTGCATCTAACATGGTAAGATATCGTCGATTTACATCCATTGAAGCCCATTGAGGTCGATGATAACTAGGTTTTGTTTGAACATTTTAGAAATCTATTTCCGCCATTTTAAGTCCAAACACATCACTTCTTATATATTCGAGTGAATTTGCTTCTAACTTGGTGAGATATCGTCAATTTACATCCATTTAAGCCAATTGAGGTCGATGATCACTATGTTTTGATTGAACATTTTCGAAATCTATTTCCGCCAATTTAAGTCCAAACACATCATATATTTTAGTGAATTTGCATCTAATATGGTAAGATATCGTCGATTTACATCCAATGAAGCCATTGAGGTCGATGATCACTATGTTTTGATTGAATATTTTCGAAATTCATTTCCCCCAATTTAAGTCCAAACACATCATATATTTTAGTGAATTTGCATTTAATATGGTAAGATATCGTCGATTTACATCCAATGAAGCCCATTGAGGTCGATGATCACTATGTTTCGATTGAACATTTTCGAAATCTATTTCCGCCAATTTAAGTCCAAACACATCATATATTTTAGTGAATTTGCATCTAATATGGTAAGATATCGTCGATTTACATCCAATGAAGCCCATTGAGGTCGATGATCACTATGTTTTGATTGAATATTTTCGAAATTCATTTCCCCCAATTTAAGTCCAAACACATCATATATTTTAGTGAATTTGCATTTAATATGGTAAGATATTGTCGATTTACATCCATTTAAGCCAATTGAGGTCGATGATCACTATGTTTTGATTGAACATTTTCGAAATCTATTTCCGCCATTTTAAGTCCAAACAAATCATATATTTGAGTGAATTTGCATCTAACTTGCTAAGATATCGTCGATTTACATCTATTGAAGCCAATTGAGGTCGAAGATCACTATGTTTTGATTGAACATTTTCGAGATTCATTTCCGCCAATTTGAGTCCAAACACATCATTCCTTATATACTCGAGTGAATTTGCATCTAACTTGGTGAGATATCGTCAATTTACATCCATTTAAGCCAATTGAGGTCGATGATCACTATGTTTTGATTGAACATTTTCGAAATCTATTTCCGCCACTTTAAGTCCAAACAAATCATATATTTGAGTGAATTTGCATCTAACTTGCTAAGACACGTCGATTTACATCCATTGAAGCCCATTGAGGTCGAAGATCACTATGTTTTGATTGAACATTTTCGAAATCTATTTCCGACATTTGAAGTCCAAAGACATCATATATTCGAGTGAATTTGGATCTAACATGGTAAGATATCGTCGATTTACATCCATTGAAGCCCATTGAGGTCGATGATCACTAAGTTTTGTTTGAACATTTTAGAAATCAATTTCCGCCATTTTAACTCCAAACACATCATATTTTATATATTTGAGTGAATTTGCATCTAACTTGGTGAGATATCTTCGATTTACTTCCATTGAAGCCCATTGAGGTCGATGATCACTATGTTTTGATTAGACATTTTCGAAATCTATTTCCGACATTTGAAGTCCAGAGACATCATATATTCGAGTGAATTTGCACCTAACTTGGTAAGATATCGTCGATTTACATCCATCGCAGCCCATTGAGCTCGATGATCACTATGTTTTGTTTGAACATTTTAGAAATCTATTTCCGCCATTTTAAGTCCAAACACATCATATTTTATATATTTGAGTGAATTTGCATCTAACTTGGTGAGATATCTTCGATTTACTTCCATTGAAGCCCATTGAGGTCGATGATCACTATGTTTTGATTTGACATTTTCGAAATCTATCTCCGACATTTGAAGTCCAGAGACATCATATATTCGAGTGAATTTGCATCTAACTTGGTAAGATATCGTCGATTTACATCCAATGAAGCCCATTGAGGTCATGATTACTATGTTTTGTTTGAACATTTTAGAAATCTATTTCCGCCATGTTAAGTCCAAACACATCATTTCTTATATATTTGAGTGAATTTGCATCTAACTTGGTAAGATATCGTCGATTTACATCCATCGCAGCCCATTGAGATCACTATGTTTTGATTGAACATTTTCGAAATTCATTTCCGCCATTTTAAGTCCAAACACATCATATATTCGAGTGAATTTGCATCTAACATGGTAAGATATCGTCGATTTACATCCAATGAAGCCCATTGAGGTCGATGATTACTATGTTTTGATTGAACATTTTCGAAACATATATCCGCCATTTTAAGTCCAAACATCATATATTTGAGTGAATTTGCATCTAACATGGTAAAATATCGTCGATTTACATCCATTGAAGCCTATTGAGGTCGATGATCACTATGTTTTGATTGAACATTTTCGAAATCCATTTCCGCCAATTTAAGTCCAAACACATCATATATTTTAGTGAATTTGCATCTAATATGGTAAGATATCGTCGATTTACATCCGATGAAGCCCATTGAGGTCGATGATCACTATGTTTAGATTGAACATTTTCGAAATCTATTTCAGCCATTTTAAGTCCAAACAAATAATATATTTGAGTAGATTTGCATCTAACACGGTAAGATATCGTCGATTTACATCCATTTAAGCCAATTGAGGTCGATGATCACTATGTTTTGATTGAACATTTTCGAAATCTATTTCCGCCATTTTAAGTCCAAACAAATAATATATTTGAGTAGATTTGCATCTAACACGGTAAGATATCGTCGATTTACATCCATTTAAGCCAATTGAGGTCGATGATCACTATGTTTTGATTGAACATTTTCGAAATCTATTTCCGCCATTTTAAGTCCAAACAAATCATATATTTGAGTGAATTTGCATCTAACTTGCTGAGATATCGTCGATTTACATCCATTTAAGCCAATTGAGGTCGATGATCACTATGTTTTGATTGAACATTTTCGAAATCTATTTCCGCCATTTTAAGTCCAAACAAATAATATATTTGAGTAGATTTGCATCTAACACGGTAAGATATCGTCGATTTACATCCATTTAAGCCAATTGAGGTCGATGATCACTATGTTTTGATTGAACATTTTCGAAATCTATTTCCGCCATTTTAAGTCAAAACAAATCATATATTTGAGTGAATTTGCTTCTAACATGTTAAAATATTGTCGATTTACATCCATTGAAGCCTATTGAGGTTGATGATCACTATGTTTTGATTGAACATTTTCGAAATTCATTTCCGCCATTTTAAGTCCAAACACATCATATATTCGAGTGAATTTGCATCTAACATGGTAAGATATCGTCGATTTACATCCATTTAAGCCAATTGAGGTCGATGATCACTATGTTTTGATTGAACATTTTCGAAATCTATTTCCGCCATTTTAAGTCCAAACAAATCATATATTTGAGTGAATTTGCATCTAACTTGCTGAGATATCGTCGATTTACATCCATTGAAGCCCATTGAGGTCGATGATCACTATGTTTTAATTGAACATTTTCGAAATTCATTTCCGCCAATTTGAGTCCAAACACATCATTCCTTATATACTCGAGTGAATTTGCATCTAACTTGGTGAGATATCGTCAATTTACATCCATTTGAGCCAATTAATGTCGATGATCACCATGTTTTGATTGAAACTTTTTCGAAATCTATTTCCGCCACTTTAAGTCCAAACAAATCATATATTTGAGTGAATTTGCATCTAACTTGCTAAGACACGTCGATTTACATCCATTGAAGCCCATTGAGGTCGATGATCACTATGTTTTGATTGAACATTTTCGAAATCTATTTCCGCCATTTTAAGTCCAAACAAATCATATATTTGAGTGAATTTGCATCTATCTTGCTATGATATCGTCGATTTACATCCATTGAAGCGCATTGAGGTCGAAGATCACTATGTTTTGATTGAACATTTTCGAAATCTATTTCCGCCATTTTAAGTCAAAACAAATCACATATTTGAGTGAATTTGCATCTAACATGTTAAAATATTGTCGATTTACATCCATTGAAGCCTATTGAGGTCGATGATCACTATGTTTTGATTGAACATTTTCGAAATTCATTTCCGCCATTTTAAGTCCAAACACATCATATATTCAAGTGAATTTGCATCTAACATGGTAAGATATCGTCGATTTACATCCAATGAAGCCCATTGAGGTCGATGATTACTATGTTTTGATTGAACATTTTAGAAATCTATTTCCGCCATTTTAAGTCCAAACACATCATATATTCGAGTGAATTTGCATCTAACATGGTAAGATATCGTCGATTTACATTCATTGAAGCCGATTGAGATCGATGGTCACTCTGTTTTGATTGAACATTTTCTAAACATATATCCGCCATTTTAAGTCCAAACATCATATATTTGAGTGAATTTGCATCTAACATGGTAAAATATCGTCGATTTACATCCATTGAAGCCAATTGAGGTCGATGATCACTATGTTTTGATTGAACATTTTCGAAATTTTTTTTCCGCCAATTTAAGTCCAAACACATCATATATTTTAGTGAATTTGCATCTAATATGGTAAGATATCGTCGATTTACATCCGATGAAGCCCATTGAGGTCGATGATCACTATGTTTTGATTGAACATTTTCGAAATCTATTTCCGCCATTTTAAGTCCAAACAAATAATATATTTGAGTAGATTTGCATCTAACACGGTAAGATATCGTCGATTTACATCCATTTAAGCCAATTGAGGTCGATGATCACTATGTTTTGAATGAACATTTTCGAAATCTATTTCCGCCATTTTAAGTCCAAACAAATCATATATTTGAGTGAATTTGCATCTAACTTGCTAAGATATCGTCGATTTACATCCATTGAAGCCCATTGAAGTCGAAGATCACTATGTTTCAATTGAACATTTTCGAAATCTATTTCCGACATTTGAAGTCCAAAGACATCATATATTCGAGTGAATTTGCATCTAACATGGTAAGATATCGTCGATTTATATCCATTGTAGCCCATTGAGGTCGATGATCACTATGTTTTGTTTGAACATTTTAGAAATCTATTTCCGCCATTTTAAGTCCAAACACATCATATTTTATATATTTGAGTGAATTTGCATCTAACTTGGTGAGACATCTTCGATTTACTTCCATTGAAGCCCATTGAGGTCGATGATCACCATGTCTTGATTGAACATTTTCGAAATCTATTTCCGCCACTTTAAGTCCAAACAAATCATATATTTGAGTGAATTTGCATCTAACTTGCTAAGACACGTCGATTTACATCCATCGCAGCCCATTGAGGTCGATGATTACTATGTTTTGATTGAACATTTTCGAAATCTATTCCCGCCATTTTAAGTCCAAACACATCATAAATTTGAGTGCGATTGCATCTAATATGGTAAGATATCGTCGATTTACATTCATTGAAGCCGATTGAGGTCGATGGTCACTCTGTTTTGATTGATATTTTCGAAATATATTTCCGACATTTTAAGTCCAAACACATCATGTATTTGAGTGAATTTGCATCTGACTTGGAAAGATATCGTCGATTTACATCCATTGAAGCCCATTGAGGTCGAAGATCACTATGTTTCAATTGAACATTTTCGAAATCTATTTCCGCCATTTTAAGTCCAAACACATCATATTTTATATATTTGAGTGAATTTGCATCTAACTTGGTGAGACATCTTCGATTTACTTCCATTGAAGCCCATTGAGGTCGATGATCACCATGTCTTGATTGAACATTTTCGAAATCTATTTCCGCCACTTTAAGTCCAAACAAATCATATATTTGAGTGAATTTGCATCTAACTTGCTAAGACACGTCGATTTACATCCATTGAAGCCCATTGATGTCGAAGATCACTATGTTTTGATTCAACATTTTCGAAATCTATTTCCGACATTTGAAGTCCAGAGACATCATATATTCGAGTGAATTTGCATCTAACATGGTAAGATATCGTCGATTTACATCCATTGAAGCCCATTGAGGTCGATGATCACTATGTTTTGTTTGAACATTTTAGAAATCTATTTCCGCCATTTTAAGTCCAAACACATCATATTTTATATATTTGAGTGAATTTGCATCTAACTTGGTGAGATATCTTCGATTTACTTCCATTGAAGCCCATTGAGGTCGATGATCACTATGTTTTGATTAGACATTTTGGAAATCTATTTCCGACATTCGAAGTCCAAAGACATCATATATTCGAGTGAATTTGCATCTTACTTGGTAAGATATCTTCGATTTACATCCATTGAAGCCCATTGAGGTCGATGGTCACTCTGTTTTGATTGAATATTTTCGAAATCTATTTCCGCCATTTTAAGTCCAAGCACATCATATATTTGAGTGAATTTGCATCTAACATGGTAAGATATCGTCGATTTTCATTCATTGAAGCCGATTGAGATCGATGGTCACTCTGTTTTGATTGAACATTTTCGAAACATATATCCGCCATTTTAAGTCCAAACATCATATATTTGAGTGAATTTGCATCTAACATGGTAAAATATCGTCGATTTACATCCATTGAAGCCTTTTGAGGTCGATGATCACTATGTTTTTATTGAACATTTTCGAAATCTATTTCCGCCAATTTAAGTCCAAACACATCATATATTTTAGTGAATTTGCATTTAATATGGTAAGATATCGTCGATTTACATCCAATGAAGCCCATTGAGGTCGATGATCACTATGTTTTGATTGAACATTTTCGAAATTCATTTCCGCCACTTTAAGTCCAAACAAATCATATATTTGAGTGAATTTGCATCTAGCTTGCTAAGACACGTCGATTTACATCCATTGAAGCCCATTGAGGTCGAAGATCACTATGTTTTAATTGAACATTTTCGAAATCTATTTCCGACATTTGAAGTCCAAAGACATCATATATTCGAGTGAATTTGCATCTAACATGGTAAGTTATCGTCGATTTACATCCATTGAAGCCCATTGAGGTCGATGATCACTATAATTTGTTTGAACATTTTAGAAATCTATTTCCGCCATTTTAAGTCCAAACACATCATATTTTATATATTTGAGTGAATTTGCATCTAACTTGGTGAGATATCTTCGATTTACTTCCATTGAAGCCCATTGAGGTCGATGATCACTATGTTTTGATTAGACATTTTCGAAATCTATTTCCGACATTTGAAGTCCAGAGACATCATATATTCGAGTGAATCTGCGTCTAACTTGGTAAGATATCGTCGATTTACATCCATCGCAGCCCATTGAGGTCGATGATCACTAAGTTTTGATTGAACATTTTCGGAAGATATATCCGCCATTTTTAGTCCAAACACATCATATACTTGAGTGAATTTGCATCTAACATGGTAAGATATCGTAGATTTACATCGAATGAAGCCCATTGAAGTCGATGATCACTATGTTTTGTTTGAACATTCTAGAAATCTATTTCCGCCATTTTAAGTACAAACACATCATTTCTTATATATTTGAGTGAATTTGCATCTAACATGGTAAGATATCGTCGATTTACATCCATCGCAGCCCATTGAGGTCGATGATTACTATGTTTTGATTGAACATTTTCGAAATCTATTCCCGCCATTTTAAGTCCAAACACATCATAAATTTGAGTGCGATTGCATCTAATATGGTAAGATATCGTCGATTTACATTCATTGAAGCCGATTGAGGTCGATGGTCACTCTGTTTTGATTGATATTTTCGAAATATATTCCCGACATTTTAAGTCCAAACACATCATGTATTTGAGTGAATTTGCATCTGACTTGGTAAGATATCGTCGATTTACATCCATCGCAGCCCATTGAGGTCGATGATCACTATGTTTTGTTTGAACATTTTAGAAATCTATTTCAGCCATTTTAAGTCCAAACACATCATTTCTTATATATTTGAGTGAATTTGCATCCAACTTGGTAAGATATCGTCGATTTACATCCATTGAAGCCCATTGAGGTCGAAGATCACTATGTTTTAATTGAACATTTTCGAAATCTATTTCCGACATTTGAAGTCCAGAGACATCATATATTCGAGTAAATTTGCATCTAACATGGTAAGATATCGTCGATTTACATCCATTGAAGCCCATTGAGGTCGATGATCACTATGTTTTGTTTGAACATTTTAGAAATCTATTTCCGCCATTTTAAGTCCAAACACATCATATTTTATATATTTGAGTGAATTTGCATCTAACTTGGTGAGATATCTTCGATTTACTTCCATTGAAGCCCATTGAGGTCGATGATCACTATGTTTTGATTAGACATTTTCGAAATCTATTTCCGACATTTGAAGTCCAAAGACATCATATATTCGAGTGAATTTGCATCTAACTTGGTAAGATATCTTCGATTTACATCCATTGAAGCCCATTGAGGTCGATGGTCACTCTGTTTTGATTGAATATTTTCGAAATCTATTTCCGCCATTTTAAGTCCAAACACATCATATATTTGAGTGAATTTGCATCTAACATGGTAAGATATCGTCGATTTTCATTCATTGAAACCGATTGAGATCGATGGTCACTCTGTTTTGATTGAACATTTTCGAAACATATATCCGCCATTTTAAGTCCAAACATCATATATTTGAGTGAATTTGCATCTAACATGGTAAAATATCGTCGATTTACATCCATCGCAGCCCATTGAGGTCGATGATCACTAAGTTTTGATTGAACATTTTCGGAAGATATATCCGCCATTTTTAGTCCAAACACATCATATACTTGAGTGAATTTGCATCTAACATGGTAAGATATCAAAGATTTACATCGAATGAAGCCCATTGAAGTCGATGATCACTATGTTTTGTTTGAACATTCTAGAAATCTATTTCCGCCATTTTAAGTACAAACACATCATTTCTTATATATTTGAGTGAATTTGCATCCAACTTGGTGAGATATCGTCGATTTACATCCATCGCAGCCCATTGAGGTCGATGATTACTATGTTTTGATTGAACATTTTCGAAATCTATTCCCGCCATTTTAAGTCCAAACACATCATAAATTTGAGTGCGATTGCATCTAATATGGTAAGATATCGTCGATTTACATTCATTGAAGCCGATTGAGGTCGATGGTCACTCTGTTTTGATTGATATTTTCGAAATATATTCCCGACATTTTAAGTCCAAACACATCATGTATTTGAGTGAATTTGCATCTGACTTGGTAAGATATCGTCGATCTACATCCATCGCAGCCCATTGAGGTCGATGATCACTATGTTTTGTTTGAACATTTTAGAAATCTATTTCAGCCATTTTAAGTCCAAACACATCATTTCTTATATATTTGAGTGAATTTGCATCCAACTTGGTAAGATATCGTCGATTTACATCCATCGCAGCCCATTGAGGTCGATGATCACTATGTTTTGATTGTAAATTTTCGAATTCTATTTCCGCCATTTTAAGTCGAAACAAATTATATATTTGAGTGAATTTGCATCTAACATGGTAAAATATCGTCGATTTACATCCATTGAAGCCTATTGAGGTCGATGATCACTATGTTTTGATTGAACATTTTCGAAATTCATTTCCGCCAATTTAAGTCCAAACACATCATTTCTTATATATTTGAGTGAATTTGCATCTAACATGGTAAGATACCTTAGATTTACATCGAATGAAGCCCATTGAGGTCGATGATCACTATGTTTTGTTTGAACATTTTAGAAATCTATTTCCGCCATTTTGAGTCCAATCACATCATTTCTTATATATTTGAGTGAATTTGCATCTAACTTGGTAAGATATCGTCGATTTACATCCATCGCAGCCCATTGAGGTCGATGTTCACTATGTTTTGATTGAACATTCTCGAAATCTATTTCCGCCTTTTTAAGTCCAAACACATCATATATTTGAGTGAATTTGCATCTAACATGGTAAGATACCTTAGATTTACATCGAATGAAGCCCATTGAGGTCGATGATCACTATGTTTTGTTTGAACATTTTCGAAATCTATTTCCGCCATTTTAAGTCCAAACACATCATTTCTTATATATTTGAGTGAATTTGCATCCAACGTGGTAAGATATCATCGATTTACATCCATCGCAGCCCATTGAGGTCGATGATCACTATGTTTTGATTGTAAATTTTCGTATTCTATTTCCGCCATTTTAAGTCCAAACACATCATATATTCGAGTGAATTTGCATCTAACATGGTAGGATATCTTCGATTTACATCCATTGAAGCCCATTGAGGTCGATGGTCACTCTGTTTTGATTGAATATTTTCGAAATCTATTTCCGCCATTTTAAGTCCAAACACATCATATATTTGAGTGAATTTGCATCTAACATGGTAAGATATCGTCGATTTACATTCATTGAAGCCGATTGAGGTCGATGGTCACTCTGTTTTGATTGAATATTTTCGAAATATATTTCCGACATTTTAAGTCCAAACACATCATAAATTTGAGTGCATTTGCATCTAACATGGTAAGATAACGTCGATTTACATTCATTGAAGCCCATTGAGGTCGATGATTACTATGTTTTGATTGAACATTTTCGAAATCTATTCCCGCCATTTTTAGTCCAAACATCATAAATTTGAGTGCATTTGCATCTAACTTGGTGAGATATCGTCGATTTACATCCATCGCAGCCCATTGAGGTCGATGATCACTATGTTTTGATTGAACATTTTCGAAATCTATTTCCGCCATTTTAAGTCCAAACACATCATATACTTGAGTGAATTTGCATCTATCTTGCTAAGATATCTTCGATTTACATCCATTGAAGCCCATTGAGGTCGAAGATCACTATGTTTTGATTGAACATTTTCGAAATCTATTTCCGCCATTTTAATTCAAAACAAATCATATATTTGAGTGAATTTGCATCTAACATGTTAAAATATCGTCGATTTACATCTATTGAAGCCTTTTGAGGTCGATGATCACTATGTTTTGATTGAACATTTTCGAAATTCATTTCCGCCAATTTTAGTCGAAACACATCATTTCTTATATACTCGAGTGAATTTGCATCTAACTTGGTGAGATATCGTCAATTTACATCCATTAAAGCCAATTGAGGTCGATGATCACCATGTCTTGATTGAACATTTTCGAAATCTATTTCCGCCACTTTAAGTCCAAACAAATCATATATTTGAGTGAATTTGCATCTATCTTGCTAAGATATCGTCGATTTACATCCATGGAAGCCCATTGAGGTCGAAGATCACTATGTTTTGATTGAACATTTTCGAAATCTATTTCCGCCATTTTAATTCAAAACAAATCATATATTTGAGTGAATTTTAGTCCAAACACATCATTTCTTATATACTCGAGTGAATTTGCATCTAACTTGGTGAGATATCGTCAATTTACATCCATTAAAGCCAATTGAGGTCGATGATCACCATGAATTTGCATCTAACTTGCTAAGACACGTCGATTTACATCCACTGAAGCCCATTGAGGTCGAAGATCACTATGTTTTAATTGAACATTTTCGAAATCTATTTCCGACATTTGAAGTCCAGAGACATCATATATTCGAGTGAATTTGCATCTAACATGGTAAGATATCGTCGATTTACATCCATTGAAGCCCATTGAGGTCGATGATCACTATGTTTCGTTTGAACATTTTAGAAATCTATTTCCGCCATTTCAAGTCCAAACACATCATATTTTATATATTTGAGTGAATTTGCATCTAACTTGGTGAGATATCTTCGATTTACTTCCATTGAAGCTCATTGAGGTCGATGATCACTATGTTTTGATTAGACATTTTCGAAATCTATTTCCGCCATTTTAAGTCCAAACACATCATATATTTGAGTGAATTTGCATCTAACATGGTAAAATATCGTCGATTTACATCCATTGAAGCCTATTGAGTTCGATGATCACTATGTTTTGATTGAACATTTTCGAAATCTATTTCCGACATTTTAAGTCCAAACACATCATAAATTTCAGTGCATTTGCATCTAACATGGTAAGATATCGTCGATTTACATCCATCGCAGCCCATTGAGGTCGATGTTCACTATGTTTTGATTGAACATTCTCGAAATCTATTTCCGCCTTTTTAAGTCCAAACACATCATATATTTGAGTGAATTTGCATCTAACATGGTAAGATATCTTAGATTTACATCGAATGAAGCCCATTGAGGTCGATGATCACTATGTTTTGTTTGAACATTTTCGAAATCTATTTCCGCCATTTTAAGTCCAAACACATCATTTCTCATATATTTGAGTGAATTTGCATCCAACGTGGTAAGATATCATCGATTTACATCCATCGCAGCCCATTGAGGTCGATGATCACTATGTTTTGATTGTAAATTTTCGTATTCTATTTCCGCCATTTTAAGTCCAAACACATCATATAATCGAGTGAATTTGCATCTAACATGGTAGGATATCTTCGATTTACATCCATTGAAGCCCGATGAGGTCGATGGTCACTCTGTTTTGATTGAATATTTTCGAAATCTATTTCCGCCATTTTAAGTCCAAACACATCATATATTTGAGTGAATTTGCATCTAACATGGTAAGATATCGTCGATTTACATTCATTGAAGCCGATTGAGGTCGATGGTCACTCTGTTTTGATTGAATATTTTCGAAATATATTTCCGACATTTTAAGTCCAAACACATCATAAATTTGAGTGCATTTGCATCTAACATGGTAAGATAACGTCGATTTACATTCATTGAAGCCCATTGAGGTCGATGATTACTATGTTTTGATTGAACATTTTCGAAACATATATCCGCCATTTTTAGTCCAAACATCATAAATTTGAGTGCATTTGCATCTAACTTGGTGAGATATCGTCGATTTACATCCATCGCAGCCCATTGAGGTCGATGATCACTATGTTTTGATTGAACATTTTCGAAATCTATTTCCGCCATTTTAAGTCCAAACACATCATATACTTGAGTGAATTTGCATCTATCTTGCTAAGATATCTTCGATTTACATCCATTGAAGCCCATTGAGGTCGAAGATCACTATGTTTTGATTGAACATATTCGAAATCTATTTCCGACATTTTAAGTCCAAACACATCATAAATTTGAGTGAATTTGCATCTAACATGTTAAGATATCGTCGATTTACATCCAATGAAGCCCACTGAGGTCGATGATCACTATGTTTTGCTTGAACATTTTCGAAATCTATTTCGAACATTTTGAGTAGAAACACATCATTTCTTATATATTCGAGTGAATTTGCATCTAACTTGCTAAGATATCGTCGATTTACATCTATTGAAGCCCATTGAGGTCGGAGATCACTATATTTTGATTGAACATTTTCGAAATCTATGTCCGCCATTTTAATTCCAACCAAATCATATCTTTGAGTGAATTTGCATTTAACATGGTAAAATATCGTCGATTTACATCCATTGAAGCCTATTGAGGTCGATGATCACTATGTTTTGATTGAACATTTTCGAAATCTATTTCCGCCATTTTAAGTCAAAACAAATCATATATTTGAGTGAATTTGCATCTAACATGTTAAAATATTGTCGATTTACATCCATTGAAGCCTATTGAGGTCGATGATCACTATGTTTTGATTGAACATTTTCGAAATTCATTTCCGCCATTTTAAGTCCAAACACATCATATATTCGAGTGAATTTGCATCTAACATGGTAAGATATCGTCGATTTACATCCAATGAAGCCCATTGAGGTCGATGATTACTATGTTTTGATTGAACATTTTCGAAATCTATTTACGCCATTTAAGTCAAAACAAATCATATATTTGAGTGAATTTGCATCTAACTTGCTAAGATATCGTCGATTTACATCTATTGAAGCCCATTGAGGTCGAAGATTACTATATTTTGAGTGAACATTTTCGAAATCTATGTCCGCCATTTTAAGTCCAACCAAATCATATCTTTGAGTGAATTTGCATCTAACATGGTAAAATATCGTCGATTTACATCCATTGAAGCCTATTGAGGTCGATGATCACTATGTTTTGATTGAACATTTTCGAAATCTATTTCCGACATTTTAAGTCCAAACACATCATAAATTTGAGTGCATTTGCATCTAACATGGTAAGATATCGTCGATTTACATCCAATGAAGCCCATTGAGGTCGATGATTACTATGTTTTGATTGAACATTTTAGAAATCTATTTCCGCCATTTGAAGTCCAAACACATCATTTCTTATATATTTGAGTGAATTTGCATCTAACTTGCTAAGATATCGTCGATTTACATCCATTGAAGCCTATTGAGGTCGATGATCACTATGTTTTGATTGAACATTTCCGAAATTCATTTCCGCCAATTTGAGTCCAAACACATGATTTCTTATATATTCGAGTGACTTTGCATCTTACTTGGTGAGATATCGTCAATTTACATCCATTTAAGCCAATTGAGGTCGATGATCACCATGTTTTGATTGAAAATTTTCGAAATCTATTTCCGCCACTTTAAGTCCAAACAAATCATATATTTGAGTGAATTTGCATCTAACTTGCTAAGATATCGTCGATTTACATCTATTGAAGCCCATTGAGGTCGAAGATTACTATATTTTGAGTGAACATTTTCGAAATCTATGTCCGCCATTTTAAGTCCAACCAAATCATATCTTTGAGTGAATTTGCATCTAACATGGTAAAATATCGTCGATTTACATCCATTGAAGCCTATTGAGGTCGATGATCACTATGTTTTGATTGAACATTTTAGGAATCTATTTCCGCCTTTTTAAGTCCAAACACATCATATATTTGAGTGAATTTGCATCTAACATGGTAAGATATCGTAGATTTACATCGAATGAAGCCCTTTGAGGTCGATGATCACTATGTTTCGATTGAACATTTTAGAAATCTATTTCCGCCATTTTAAGTCCAAACACATCATTTCTTATATATTAGAGTGAATTTGCATCTAACTTGGTAAGATATCGTCGATTTACATCCATAGCAGCCCAATGAGGTCGATGATCACTATGTTTTGTTTGAACATTTTAGAAATCTATTTCCGCCATTTTAAGTCCAAACACATCATTTCTTATATATTTGAGTGAATTTGCATTTAACTTGGTAAGATATCGTCGATTTACATCCATCGCTGCCCATTGAGGTCGATGATCACTATGTTTTGATTGTAAATTTTCGAATTCTATTTCCGCCATTTTAAGTCCAAACACATCATATATTCGAGTGAATTTGCATCTAACATGGTAAGAAATCTTCGATTTACATCCATTGAAGCCCATTGAGGTCGATGGTCACTCTGTTTTGATTCAATATTTTCGAAATCTATTTACGCCATTTTAAGTCCAAACACATCATATATTTGGAGGAATTTGCATCTAACATGGTAAGATATCGTCGATTCACATTCATTAAAGCCGGTTGAGGTCCATGGTCACTCTGTTTTGATTGAATATTTTCTAAATATATTTCCGACATTTTGAGTCCAAACACATCATTTTTTATATATTTGAGTGAATTTGCATCTAACATAGTAAGATATCGTAGATTTACATCGAATGAAGCCCATAGAGGTCGATGATCACTATGTTTTGTTTGAACATTTTAGAAATCTATTTCCGCCATTTTAAGTCCAAACACATCATTTCTTATATATTTTAGTGAATTTGCATTTAACTTGGTAAGATATCGTCGATTTACATCCATCGCTGTCCATTGAGGTCGATGATCACTATTTTTTGATTGTAAATTTTCGAAATCTATTTCTGCCATTTTAAGTCCAAACACATCATAAATTTGAGTGCATTTGCATCTAACATGGTAAGATATCGTCGATTTACATTCATTGAAGCCCATTGAGGTCGATGATTACTATGTTTTGATTGAACATTTTCGAAATCTATTTCCGCCATTTTAAGTCCAAACACATCATATATTTGAGTGAATTTGCATCTAACATGGTAAGATATCGTCGATTTACATTCATTGAAGCCGATTGAGGTCAATGGTCACTCTGTTTTGATTGAATATTTTCGAAATATATTTCCGACATTTTAAGTCCAAACACATCATGTATTTGTGAGAATTTGCATCGAACATGTTAAGATATCGTGTATTTACATCCAATGAAGCCCATTGAGATCGATGGTCACTCTGTTTTGATTGAACATTTTCGAAAGATATATCCGCCATTTATAGTCCAAACATCATAAATTTGAGTGCATTTGCATCTAAAATGGTGAGATATCGTTGATTTACATTCATCGAAGCCGATTGAGGTCGATGGTCACTCTGTTTTGATTGATATTTTCGAAATATATTTCCGACATTTTGAGTCCAAACACATCATTCCTTATATATTTGAGTGAATTTGCATCTAACTTGGTAAGATATCGTCGATTTACATCCATTGAAGCCCATTGAGGTCGATGATCACTATGTTTTGTTTGAACATTTTAGAAATCTATTTCCGCCATTTTGAATCCAAACACATCATTTCTTATATATTTGAGTGAATTTGCATCTAACTTGGTAAGATATCGTCGATTTACATCCATCGTAGCGTATTGAGGTCGATGATCACTATGTTTTGATTGAACATTTTCGAAATCTATTTCCGCCATTTTAAGTCCTAACACATCATATACTTGAGTGAATTTGTATCTAACATGGTAAGATATCGTAGATTTACATCGAATGGAGCCCATTGAGGTCGATGATCACTATGTTTTGTTTGAACATTTTAGAAATCTATTTCCGCCATTTTAAGTCCAAACACATCATTTCTTATACATTTGAGTGAATTTGCATCCAACTTGGTAAGATATCGTCGATTTACATCCATCGCAGCCCATTGAGGTCTATGATCACTATGTTTTGATTGTAAATTTCGAATTCTATTTCCGCCATTTTAAGTCCAAACACATCATATATTTGAAGGAGTTTGCATCTAACATGGTAAGATATTGTCGATTCACATTCATTGAAGCCGATTGAGGTCCATGTTCACTCTGTTTTGATTGAACATTTTAGAAATCTATTTCCGCAATTTTAAGTCCAAACACATCATTTCTTATATATTTTAGTTAATTTGCATTTAACTTGGTAAGATATAGTCGATTTACATCCATTGAAGCCCATTGAGGTCGATGATCACTATGTTTTGTTTGAACATTTTAGAAATCTATTTCCGCCATTTTGAGTCCAAACACATCATTTCTTATATATTTGAGTGAATTTGCATCTAACTTGGTAAGATATCGTCGATTTACATCCATCGCAGCGTATTGAGGTCGATGATCACTATGTTTTGATTGAACATTTTCGAAATCTCTTTCCGCCATTTTAAGTCCTAACACATCATATACTTGAGTGAATTTGTATCTAACATGGTAAGATATCGTAGATTTACATCGAATGGAGCCCATTGAGGTAGATGATCACTATGTTTTGTTTGAACATTTTAGAAATCTATTTCCGCCATTTTAAGTCCAAACACATCATTTCTTATACATTTGAGTGAATTTGCATCCAACTTGGTAAGATATCGTCGATTTACATCCATCGCAGCCCATTGAGGTCGATGATCACTATGTTTTGATTGTAAATTTCGAATTCTATTTCCGCCATTTTAAGTCCAAACACATCATATATTTGAAGGAGTTTGCATCTAACATGGTAAGATATTGTCGATTCACATTCATTGAAGCCGATTGAGGTCCATGTTCACTCTGTTTTGATTGAACATTTTCGAAATCTATTTCCGCCATTTTAAGTCCTAACACATCATATACTTGAGTGAATTTGCATCTAACATGGTAAGATATCGTAGATTTACATCGAATGAAGCCCATAGAGGTCGATGATCACTATGTTTTGTTTGAACATTTTAGAAATCTATTTCCGCAATTTTAAGTCCAAACACATCATTTCTTATATATTTTAGTTAATTTGCATTTAACTTGGTAAGATATCGTCGATTTACATCCATCGCTGTCCATTGAGGTCGATGATCACTATTTTTTGATTGTAAATTTTCGAATTCTATTTCTGCCATTTTAAGTCCAAACACATCATAAATTTGAGTGCATTTGCATCTAACATGGTAAGATATCGTCGGTTTACATTCATTGAAGCCCATTGAGGTCGATGATTACTATGTTTTGATTGAACATTTTCGAAATCTATTTCCGCCATTTTAAGTCCAAACACATCATATATTTGAGTGAGTTTGCATCTAACATGGTAAGATATCGTCGATTTACATTCATTGAAGCCGATTGAGGTCAATGGTCACTCTGTTTTGATTGATATTTTCGAAATATATTTCCGACATTTTGAGTCCAAACACATCATTCCTTATATATTTGAGTGAATTTGCATCTAACTTGGTAAGATATCGTCGATTTACATCCATTGAAGCCCATTGAGGTCGATGATCACTATGTTTTGTTTGAACATTTTAGAAATCTATTTCCGCCATTTTGAGACCAAACACATAATTTCTTATATATTTGAGTGAATTTGCATCTAACTTGGTAAGATATCGTCGATTTACATCCATCGCAGCGTATTGAGGTCGATGATCACTATGTTTTGATTGAACATTTTCGAAATCTATTTCCGCCATTTTAAGTCCAAACACAACATATATTTGAGTGAATTTGCATCTAACATGGTAAGATATCGTCGATTTACATTCATTGAAGCCCATTGAGGTCGATGATTACTATGTTTTGATTGAACATTTTCGAAATCTATTTCCGCCATTTTAAGTCCAAACACATCATAAATTTGAGTGCATTTGCATCTAACATGGTAAGATATCGTCGATTTACATTCATTGAAGCCCATTGAGGTCGATGGTCACTCTGTTTTGATTGAACATTTTCGAAAGATATATCCGCCATTTATAGTCCAAACATCATAAATTTGAGTGCATTTGCATCTAATATGGTGAGATATCGTTGATTTACATTCATCGAAGCCGATTGAGGTCGATGGTCACTCTGTTTTGATTGATATTTTCGAAATATATTTCCGACATTTTGAGTCCAAACACATCATTCCTTATATATTTGAGTGAATTTGCATCTAACTTGGTAAGATATCGTCGATTTACATCCATTGAAGCCCATTGAGGTCGATGATCACTATGTTTTGTTTGAACATTTTAGAAATCTATTTCCGCCATTTTGAGTCCAAACACATCATTTCTTATATATTTGAGTGAATTTGCATCTAACTTGGTAAGATATCGTCGATTTACATCCATTGAAGCCCATTGAGGTCGATGATCACTATGTTTTGTTTGAACATTTTAGAAATCTATTTCCACCATTTTGAGTCCAAACACATCATTTCTTATATATTTGAGTGAATTTGCATCTAACTTGGTAAGATATCGTCGATTTACATCCATCGCAGCGTATTGAGGTCGATGATCACTATATGTTTTGATTGAACATTTTCGAAATCTATTTCCGCCATTTTAAGTCCTAACACATCATATACTTGAGTGAATTTGCATCTAACATGGTAAGATATCGTAGATTTACATCGAATGGAGCCCATTGAGGTCGATGACCACTATGTTTTGTTTGAACATTTTAGAAATCTATTTCCGCCATTTTAAGTCCAATCACATCATTTCTTATACATTTGAGTGAATTTGCATCCAACTTGGTAAGATATCGTCGATTTACATCCATCGCAGCCCATTGAGCTCGATGATCACTATGTTTTGATTGTAAATTTTCGAATTCTATTTCCGCCATTTTAAGTCCAAACACATCATATATTTGAAGGAGTTTGCATCTAACATGGTAAGATATTGTCGATTCACATTCATTGAAGCCGATTGAGGTCCATGTTCACTCTGTTTTGATTGAATATTTTCTAAATATATTTCCGACATTTTGAGTCCAAACACATCATTTCTTATATATTTGAGTGAATTTGCATCTAACATAGTAAGATATCGTAGATTTACATCGAATGAAGCCCATAGAGGTCGATGATCACTATGTTTTGTTTGAACATTTTAGAAATCTATTTCCGCCATTTTAAGTCCAAACACATCATTTCTTATATATTTTAGTGAATTTGCATTTGACTTGGTAAGATATCGTCGATTTATATCCATCGCTGTCCATTAAGGTCGATGATCACTATTTTTTGATTGTAAATTTTCGAGTTCTATTTCTGCCAATTTAAGTCCAAACACATCATAAATTTGAGTGCATTTGCATCTAACATGGTAAGATATCGTCGATTTACATTCATTGAAGCCCATTGAGGTCGATGATTACTATGTTTTGATTGAACATTTTCGAAATCTATTTCCGCCATTTTAAGTCCAAACACATCATATATTTGAGTGAATTTGCATCTAACATGGTAAGATATCGTCGATTTACATTCATTGAAGCCGATTGAGGTCAATGGTCACTCTGTTTTGATTGATATTTTCGAAATATATTTCCGACATTTTGAGTCCAAACACATCATATATTTGAGTGAATTTGCATCTAACATGGTAAGATATCGTCGATTTACATTCATTGAAGCCGATTGAGGTCAATGGTCACTCTGTTTTGATTGATATTTTCGAAATATATTTCCGACATTTTGAGTCCAAACACATCATTCCTTATATATTTGAGTGAATTTACATCTAACTTGGTAAGATATCGTCGATTTACATCCATTGAAGCCCATTGAGGTCGATGATCACTATGTTTTGTTTGAACATTTTAGAAATCTATTTTCGCCATTTTGAGTCCAAACACATCATTTCTTATATATTTGAGTGAATTTGCATCTAACTTGATAAGATATCGTCGATTTACATCCATCGCAGCGTATTGAGGTCGATGATCACTATGTTTTGATTGAACATTTTCGAAATCTATTTCCGCCATTTTAAGTCCAAACACATCATATATTTGAGTGAATTTGCATCTAACATGCTAAGATATCGTCGATTTACATTCATTGAAGCCCATTGAGGTCGATGATTACTATGTTTTGATTGAACATTTTCGAAATCTATTTCCGCCATTTCATCATTCATCATATATTTGAGTGAATTTGCATCTAACATGGTAAGATATCGTCGATTTACATTCATTGAAGCCGATTGAGGTCAATGGTCACTCTGTTTCGATTGATATTTTCGAAATATATTTCCGACATTTTGAGTCCAAACACATCATTCCTTATATATTTGAGTGAATTTGCATCTAACTTGGTAAGATATCGTCGATTTACATCCATTGAAGCCCATTGAGGTCGATGATCACTATGTTTTGTATGAACATTTTAGAAATCTATTTCCGCCATTTTGAGTCCAAACACATCATTTCTTATATATTTGAGTGAATTTGCATCTAACATGGTAAGATATCGTCGATTTACATCCATCGCAGCGTATTGAGGTCGATGATCACTATGTTTTGATTGAACATTTTCGAAATCTATTTCCGCCATTTTAAGTCCTAACACATCATATACTTGAGTGAATTTGCATCTAACATGGTAAGATATCGTAGATTTACATCGAATGGAGCCCATTGAGGTCGATGATCACTATGTTTTGTTTGAACATTTTAGAAATCTATTTCCGCCATTTCAAGTCCAAACACATCATTTCTTATACATTTGAGTGAATTTGCATCCAACTTGGTAAGATATCGTCGATTTACATCCATCGCAGCCCATTGAGGTCGATGATCACTATGTTTTGATTGTAAATTTTCGAATTCTATTTCCGCCATTTTAAGTCCAAACACATCATATATTCGAGAGAATTTGCAACTAACATGGTAAGATATCTTCGATTCACATCCATTGAAGCCAATTGAGGTCGATGGTCACTCTGTTTTGATTGAATATTTTCGAAATCTATTTCCGCCATTTTAAGTCCAAACACATCATATATTTGAGTGAATTTGCATCTAACATGGTAAGATATCGTCGATTTACATCCATTGAAGCCCATTGAGGTCGATGATTACTATGTTTTCATTGAACATTTTCGAAATCTATTCCCGCCATTTTAAGTCCAAACACATCATAAATTTGAGTGCATTTGCATCTAACATGGTAAGATATCGTCGATTTACATTCATTGAAGCCCATTGAGGTCGATGCTTACTATGTTTTGATTGAACATTTTCGAAATCTATTCCCGCCATTTTAAGTCCAAACACATCATTAATTTGAGTGCATTTGCATCTTATATGGTAAGATATCGTCGATTTACATTCATTGAAGCCCATTGAGGTCGATGATTACTATGTTTTGATTGAACATTCTCGAAATCTATTTCCGCCATTTTAAGTCCAAACACATCATTTCTTATATATTTGATTGAATTTGCATCTAGCTTGATAAGATATCGTCGATTTACATCCATCGCAGCCCATTGAGGTCGATGATCACTATGTTTTGATTGAACATTTTCGAAATCTATTTCCGCCATTTTAATTCCAAACACATCATATATTTGAGTGAATTTGCATCTAACATGGTAAGATATCGTCGATTAACATCCATTGAAGCCCATTGAGGTCGATGGTCACTCTGTTTTGATTGAACATTTTCGAAATCTATTTCCGCCATTTTAGTTCCAAACACATCATATATTTGAGTGAATTTGCATCTAACTTGGTGAGATATCTTCGATTTACTTCCATTGAAGCCCATTGAGGTCGATGATAACTATGCTTTGATTTGACATTTTCGAAATCTATTTCCGACATTTTAAGTCCAAACACATCATATATTCGAGTGAATTTGCATCTAACTTGGTAAGATATCGTCGATTTACATCCATCGTAGCCCATTGAGGTCGATGATCACTATGTTTTGTTTGAACATTTTATAAATGTCTTTCCGCCATTTTAAGTCCAAACACATCATATTTTATATATTTGAGTGAATTTGCATCTAACTTGGTGAAATATCTTCGATTTACTTCCATTGAAGCCCATTGAGGTCGATGATCACTATGTTTTGATTTGACATTTTCGAAATCTATCTCAGACATTTGAAGTCCAGAGACATCATATATTCGAGTGAAATTGCATCTAACTTGGTAAGATATCGTCGATTTACATCCAATGAAGCCCATTGAGGTCGATGATTACTATGTTTTGTTTGAACATTTTAGAAATCTATTTCCGCCATTTTAAGTCCAAACACATCATTCCTTATATATTTGAGTGAATTTGCATCTAACTTGGTAAGATATCGTCGATTTACATCCATCGCAGCCCATTGAGATCGATGATCACTATGTTTTGATTGTAAATTTTCGAATTCTATTTCCGCCATTTTAAGTCCAAACACATCATATATTCGAGTGAATTTGCATCTAGCATGGAAAGATATCTTCGATTTACATCCATTGTATCCCATTGAGGTCGATGGTCACTCTGTTTTGATTGAACATTTTCGAAATCTATTCCCGCCATTTTAAGTCCAAACACATCATAAATTTGAGTGCATTTGCATCTAATATGGTAAGATATCGTCGATTTACATTCATTGAAGCCGATTGAGGTCGATGGTCACTCTGTTTTGATTGAACATTTTCGAAATCTATTCCCCCCATTTTAAGTCCAAACACATCATAAATTTGAGTGCATTTGTAATCTAATGTGGTAAGATATCGTCGATTTACATTCATTGAAGCCGATTGAGGTCGATGGTCACTCTGTTTTGATTGAACATTTTCGAAACATATATCCGCCATTTTAAGTCCAAACATCATATATTTGAGTGAATTTGCATCTAACTTGGTGAGATATCGTCAATTTACATTCATTTAAGCCAATTGAGGTCGATGATCACTATGTTTTGATTAAACATTTTCGAAATCTATTTCCGCCATTTTAAGTCCAAACAAATAAAATATTTGAGTGAATTTGCATCTAACATGGTAAAATATCGTCGATTTACATCCATTGAAGCCTATTGAGGTCGATGATCACTATGTTTTGATTGAACATTTTCGAAATTCATTTCCGCCAATTTGAGTCCAAACACATCATTTCTTATATACTCGAGTGAATTTGCATCTAACTTGGTGAGATATCGTCAATTTACATTCATTTAAGCCAATTGAGGTCGAAGATCACCATGTTTTGATTGAACATTTTCGAAATCTATTTCCGACATTTGAAGTCCAAAGACATCATATATTCGAATGAATTTGCATCTAACATGGTAAGATATCGTCGATTTACATCCATTGAATCCCATTGAGGTCGATGCTCACTATGTTTTGTTTGAACATTTTAGAAATCTATTTCCGCCATTTTAAGTCCAAACACATCATATTTTATATATTTGAGTGAATTTGCATCTAACTTGGGAGATATCTCCGATTTACTTCCATTGAAGCCCATTGAGGTCGATGATCACTATGTTTTGTTTGAACATTCTAGAAATCTATTTCCGCCATTTTAAGTCCAAACACATCATTTCTTATATATTTGAGTGAATTTGCATCTAACATGGTAAGATATCGTCGATTTACATCCATCGCAGCCCATTGAGGTCGATGATCACTATGTTTTGTTTGAACATTTTAGAAATCTATCTCCGCCATTTTAAGTCCAAACACATCATTTCTTATATATTTGAGTGAATTTGCATCTAACTTGGTAAGATATCGTCGATTTACATCCATCGCAGCCCATTGAGATCGATGATCACTATGTTTTGATTGTAAATTTTCGAATTCTATTTCCGCCATTTTAAATCCAAACACATCATAAATTTGAGTGCATTTGCATCTAACATGGTAAGATATCGTCGATTTACATTCATTGAAGCCCATTGAGGTCGATGATTACTATGTTTTGATTGAACATTTTCGAAATCTATTCCCGCCATTTTAAGTCCAAACACATCATAAATTTGAGTGCATTTGCATCTAATATGGTAAGATATCGTCGATTTACATTCATTGAAGCCGATTGAGGTCGATGATCACTATGTTTTGATTGAACATTTTCGAAATCTATTCCCGCCATTTTAAGTCCAAACACATCATAAATTTGAGTGCATTTGCATCTAACATGGTAAGAAATCGTCGATTTACATCCATTGAAGCCTATTGAGGTCAATGATCACTATGTTTTGATTGAACATTTTCGAAATTCATTTCCGCCAATCTAAGTCCAAACACATCATATATTTTAGTGAATTTGCATCTAACTTGGTAAGATATCGTCAATTTACATCCATATAAGCCAATTGAGGTCGATGATCACTATGTTTTGATTGAACATTTTCGAAATCTATTTCCGCCACTTTAAGTCCAAACAAATCATATATTTGAGTGAATTTGTATCTAACTTGCTAAGATATCGACGATTTACATCCATTGAAGCCCATTGAGGTCGAAGATCACTATGTTTTGATTGAACATTTTCGAAATCTATTCCCGCCATTTTAAGTCCAAACACATCATAAATTTGAGTGCATTTGCATCTAACATGGTAAGAAATCGTCGATTTACATCCAATGAAGCCCATTGAGGTCGATGATCACTATGTTTTGATTGAACAATTTCGAAATCTATTTCCGACATTTTGAGTCCAAACACATCATTTCTTATATATTCGAGTGAATTTGCATCTAACTTGGTGAGATATCGTCAATTTATATCCATTTAAGCCGATTGAGGTCGATGATCACTATGTTTTGATTGAACATTTTCGAAATCTATTTCCGCCAATTTAAGTCCAAACAAATCTCATATTTGAGTGAATTTTCATCTAACTTGCTAAGATATCGTCGATTTACATCCATTGAAGCCTATTGAGGTCAATGATCACTATGTTTTGATTGAACATTTTCGGAATCTATTTCCGCCAATTTAAGTCCAAACAAATCATATATTTGAGTGAATTTGCATCTAACATGGTAAGATATCGACGATATACATCCATTGAAGCCCATTGAGGTCGAAGATCACTATGTTTTGATTGAACAATTTCGAAATCTATTTCCGACATTTTGAGTCCAAACACATCATTTCTTATATATTCGAGTGAATTTGCATCTAACTTGGTGAGATATCGTCAATTTATATCCATTTAAGCCGATTGAGGTCGATGATCACTATGTTTTGATTGAACATTTTCGAAATTCATTTCCGCCTTTTTAAGTCCAAACACATCATATATTTGAGTGAATTTGCATCTAACTTGGTGAGATATCTTCGATTTACTTCCATTGAAGCCCATTGAGGTCGATGATCATTATGTTTTGATTTGACATTTCCGAAATCTGTTTCCGAAATTTTAAGTCCAAACACATCATTTCTTATATATTTGAGTGAATTTGCATCTAATATGGTAAGATATCGTCGATTTACATCCAATGAAGCCAATTGAGGTCGATGATTACTATGTTTTATTTGAACATTTTAGAAATCTATTTCCGCCATTTTAAGTCCAAAGACATCATTTCTTATATATTTGAGTGAATTTGCATCTAACTTGGTAAGATATCGTCGATTTACATCCATCGCAGCCCATTGAGGTCGAAGATCACTATGTTTTGATTGAACATTTTCGAAATCTATTTCCGCCTTTTTAAGTCCAAACACATCATATATTTGAGTGAATTGGCATCTAACATGGTAATATATCTTAGATTCACATCGAATGAAGCCCATTGAGGTCGATGATCACTGTTTTGTTTGAACATTTTAGAAATCTATTTCCGCCATTTTAAGTCCAAACACATCATTTCTTATATATTTGAGTGAATTTGCATCTAACTTGGTAAGATATCGTCGATTTACATCCATCGCAGCCCATTGAGGTCGATGATCACTATGTTATGTTTGAACATTTTAGAAATCTATTTCCGCCATTTCAAGTCCAAACACATCATTTCTTATATATTTGAGTGAATTTGCATCTAACATGGTAAAATATCGTCGATTTACATCCATTGAAGCCCATTGAGGTCGATGATTACTATGTTTTGATTGAACATTTTAGAAATCTATTTCCGCCATTTAAAGTCCAAACACATCATTTCTTATATATTTGAGTGAATTTGCATCTTACTTGGTGAGATATCTTCTATTTACTTCCATTGAAGCCCATTGAGGTCGATGGTCACTCTGTTTTGATTGAATATTTTCGAAATATATTTCCGACATTTTGAGTCCAAACACATCATTTCTTATATATTTGAGTGAATTTGCATCTAACTTGGTAAGATATCGTCGATTTACATCCATCGCAGCCCATTGAGATCGATGATCACTATGTTTTGATTATATATTTTCGAATTATATTTCCGCCATTTTAAGTCCAAACACATCATTTCTTATATATTTGAGTGAATTTGCATCTAACATGGTAAAATATCGTCGATTTACATCCATTGAAGCCTATTGAGGTGAATGATGACTATGTTTGGATTGAACATTTTCGAAATCTATTCCCGCCATTTTAAGTCCAAACACATCATTTCTTATATATTTGAGTGAATTTGCATCTAACATGGTAAAATATCGTCGATTTACATCCATTGAAGCCTATTGAGGTGAATGATGACTATGTTTGGATTGAACATTTTCGAAATCTATTCCCGCCATTTTAAGTCCAAACACATCATATATTTGAGTGAATTTGCATCTAACATGGTAAGATATCGTGGATTTACATCCAATGAAGCCCATTGAGATCTATGATCACTATGTTCTGATTGAACAATTGCGAAATCTATTTCCGACATTTTGAGTCCAAACACATCATTTCTTATATATTCGAGTGAATTTGCATCTAACTTGGTAAGATATCGTCAATTTACATCCATTTAAGCCGATTGATGCATTGCATTTACATCCAATGAAGCCCATTGAGGTCGATGATTACTATGTTTTGATTGAACATTTTAGAAATCTATTTCCGCCATTTAAAGTCCAAACACATCATTTCTTATATATTTGAGTGAATTTGCATCTTACTTGGTGAGATATCTTCTATTTACTTCCATTGAAGCCCATTGAGGTCGATGGTCACTCTGTTTTGATTGAATATTTTCGAAATATATTTCCGACATTTTGAGTCCAAACACATCATTTCTTATATATTTGAGAGAATTTGCATCGAACTTGGTAAGATATCGTCGATTTACATCCATCGCAGCCCATTGAGGTCGAAGATCACTATGTTTTGATTGAACATTTTCGAAATCTATTTCCGCCTTTTTAAGTCCAAACACATCATATATTTGAGTGAATTTGCATCTAACATGGTAATATATCTTAGATTCACATCGAATAAAGCCCATTGAGGTCGATGATCACTATGTTTTGTTTGAACATTTTAGAAATCTATTTCCGCCATTTTAAGTCCAAACACATCATTTCTTATATATTTGAGTGAATTTGCATCTAACTTGGTAAGATATCGTCGATTTACATCCATCGCAGCCCATTGAGGTCGATGATCACTATGTTATGTTTGAACATTTTAGAAATCTATTTCCGCCATTTCAAGTACAAACACATCATTTCTTATATATTTGAGTGAATTTGCATCTAACATGGTAAAATATCGTCAATTTACATCCATTGAAGCCCATTGAGGTCGATGATTACTATGTTTTGATTGAACATTTTAGAAATCTATTTCCGCCATTTAAAGTCCAAACACATCATTTCTTATATATTTGAGTGAATTTGCATCTTACTTGGTGAGATATCTTCTATTTACTTCCATTGAAGCCCATTGAGGTCGATGGTCACTCTGTTTTGATTGAATATTTTCGAAATATATTTCCGACATTTTGAGTCCAAACACATCATTTCTTATATATTTGAGTGAATTTGCATCTAACTTGGTAAGATATCGTCGATTTACATCCATCGCAGCCCATTGAGATCGATGATCACTATGTTTTGATTATATATTTTCGAATTATATTTCCGCCATTTTAAGTCCAAACACATCTTATATTCGAGTGAGTTTGCATCTAACATGGTAAGATATCGTCGATTTACATCCATTGAAGCCCATTGAGGTCGATGATCACTATGTTTTGTTTGAACATTTTAGAAATCTATTTCCGCCATTTTAAGTCCAAACACATCATTTCTTATATATTTGAGTGAATTTGCATCTAACATGGTAAAATATCGTCGATTTACATCCATTGAAGCCTATTGAGGTGAATGATGACTATGTTTGGATTGAACATTTTCGAAATCTATTCCCGCCATTTTAAGTCCAAACACATCATATATTTGAGTGAATTTGCATCTAACATGGTAAGATATCGTCGATTTACATCCAATGAAGCCCATTGAGATCGATGATCACTATGTTTTGATTGAACAATTGCGAAATCTATTTCCGACATTTTGAGTCCAAACACATCATTTCTTATATATTCGAGTGAATTTGCATCTAACTTGGTGAGATATCGTCAATTTACATCCATTTAAGCCGATTGATGCATTGCATTTACATCCAATGAAGCCCATTGAGGTCGATGATTACTATGTTTTGATTGAACATTTTAGAAATCTATTTCCGCCATTTAAAGTCCAAACACATCATTTCTTATATATTTGAGTGAATTTGCATCTTACTTGGTGAGATATCTTCTATTTACTTCCATTGAAGCCCATTGAGGTCGATGGTCACTCTGTTTTGATTGAATATTTTCGAAATATATTTCCGACATTTTGAGTCCAAACACATCATTTCTTATATATTTGAGTGAATTTGCATCTAACTTGGTAAGATATCGTCGATTTACATCCATCGCAGCCCATTGAGATCGATGATCACTATGTTTTGATTATATACTTTCGAATTATATTTCCGCCATTTCAAGTCCAAACACATCTTATATTCGAGTGAGTTTGCATCTAACATGGTAAGATATCGTCGATTTACATCCATTGAAGCCCATTGAGGTCGATGATCACTATGTTTTGTTTGAACATTTTAGAAATCTATTTCCGCCATTTTAAGTCCAAACACATCATTTCTTATATATTTGAGTGAATTTGCATCTAACTTGGTAAGATATCGTCGATTTACATCCATCGCAGCCCATTGAGATCGATGATCACTATGTTTTGATTGTAAATTTTCGAATTCTATTTCCGCCATTTTAAGTCCAAACACATCATATTTTCGAGTGAATTTGCATCTAACATGGTAAGATATCGTCAATTTACATCCATTGGAGCCCATTGAGGTCGATGGTCACTCTGTTTTGATTGAATATTTTCGAAATATATTTCCGACATTTTAAGTCCAAACACATAAATTTGAGTGCATTTGCATCTAATATGGTAAGATATCGTCGATTTACATTCATTGAAGCCGATTGAGGTCGATGGTCACTCTGTTTTGATTGAATATTTTCGAAATATATTTCCGACATTTTGAGTCCAAACAAATCATTTCTTATATATTTGAGTGAATTGGCATCTAACTTGGTAAGATATCGTCGATTTACATCCATTGAAGCCCATTGAGCTCGATGATCACTATGTTTTGATTGAACATTTTCGAAATCTATTCCCGCCATTTTAAGTCCAAACACATCATAAATTTGAGTGCATTTGCATCTAACATGGTAGGATATCGTCGATTTACATTCATTGAAGCCCATTGAGGTCGATGATTACTATGTTTTGATTGAACATTTTCGAAATCTATTCCCGCCATTTTAAGTCCAAACACATCATAAATTTGAGTGCATTTGCATCTAATATGGTAAGATATCGTCGATTTACATTCATTGAAGCTGATTGAGGTCGATGGTCACTCTGTTTTGATTGAACATTTTCGAAACATATATCCGCCATTTTAAGTCCAAACATCATATATTTGAGTGAATTTGCATCTAACATGGTAAAATATCGTCGATTTACATCCATTTAAGCCAATTGAGGTCGATGATCACTATGTTTTGATTATATACTTTCGAATTATATTTCCGCCATTTTAAGTCCAAACACATCTTATATTCGAGTGAGTTTGCATCTAACATGGTAAGATATCGTCGATTTACATCCATTGAAGCCCATTGAGGTCGATGATCACTATGTTTTGTTTGAACATTTTAGAAATCTATTTCCGCCATTTTAAGTCCAAACACATCATTTCTTATATATTTCAGTGAATTTGCATCTAACATGGTAAGATATCGTCGATTTACATCCATCGCAGCCCATTGAGGTCGATGATCACTATGTTTTGTTTGAACATTTTAGAAATCTATTTCCGCCATTTTAAGTCCAAACACATCATTTCTTATATATTTGAGTGAATTTGCATCTAACTTGGTAAGATATCGTCGATTTACATCCATCGCAGCCCATTGAGATCGATGATCACTATGTTTTGATTATATACTTTCGAATTATATTTCCGCCATTTTAAGTCCAAACACATCTTATATTCGAGTGAGTTTGCATCTAACATGGTAAGATATCGTCGATATACATCCATTGAAGCCCATTGAGGTCGATGATCACTATGTTTTGTTTGAACATTTTAGAAATCTATTTCCGCCATTTTAAGTCCAAACACATCATTTCTTATATATTTCAGTGAATTTGCATCTAACATGGTAAGATATCGTCGATTTACATCCATCGCAGCCCATTGAGGTCGATGATCACTATGTTTTGTTTGAACATTTTAGAAATCTATTTCCGCCATTTTAAGTCCAAACACATCATTTCTTATATATTTGAGTGAATTTGCATCTAACTTGGTAAGATATCGTCGATTTACATCCATCGCAGCCCATTGAGATCGATGATCACTATGTTTTGATTGTAAATTTTCGAATTCTATTTCCGCCATTTTAAGTCCAAACACATCATATATTCGAGTGAATTTGCATCTAACATGGTAAGATATCGTCAATTTACATCCATTGGAGCCCATTGAGGTCGATGGTCACTCTGTTTTGATTGAATATTTTCGAAATATATTTCCGACATTTTAAGTCCAAACACATCATAAATTTGAGTGCATTTGCATCTAATATGGTAAGATATCGTCGATTTACATTCATTGAAGCCGATTGAGGTCGATGGTCACTCTGTTTTGATTGAATATTTTCGAAATATATTTCCGACATTTTGAGTCCAAACAAATCATTTCTTATATATTTGAGTGAATTGGCATCTAACTTGGTAAGATATCGTCGATTTACATCCATTAAAGCCCATTGAGCTCGATGATCACTATGTTTTGATTGAACATTTTCGAAATCTATTCCCGCCATTTTAAGTCCAAACACATCATAAATTTGAGTGCATTTGCATCTAACATGGTAGGATATCGTCGATTTACATTCATTGAAGCCCATTGAGGTCGATGATTACTATGTTTTGATTGAACATTTTCGAAATCTATTCCCGCCATTTTAAGTCCAAACACATCATAAATTTGAGTGCATTGCCATCTAATATGGTAAGATATCGTCGATTTACATTCATTGAAGCTGATTGAGGTCGATGGTCACTCTGTTTTGATTGAACATTTTCGAAACATATATCCGCCATTTTAAGTCCAAACATCATATATTTGAGTGAATTTGCATCTAACATGGTAAAATATCGTCGATTTACATCCATTGAAGCCTATTGAGGTCAATGATCACTATGTTTGGATTGAACATTTTCGAAATCTATTTCCGCCAATTTAAGTCCAAACACATGATATATTTTAGAGAATTTGCATCTAATATGGTAAGATATCGTCGATTTACATCCAATGAAGCCCATTGAGGTCGATGATCACTATGTTTTGATTGAACATTTTCGAAATCTATTTCCGCCATTTTAAGTCCAAACAAATAATATCTTTGAGTAGATTTGCATCTAACATGGTAAGATATCGTCGATTTACATCCATTTAAGCCAATTGAGGTCGATGATCACTATGTTTTGATTGAACATTTTCGAAATCTAGTTCCGCCATTTTAAGTCTAAACAAATCATATATTTGAGTGAATTTGCATCTAACATGGTAAAATATCGTCGATTTACATCCATTGAAGCCTATTGAGGTCGATGATCACTATGTTTTGATTGAACATTCTCGAAATCTATTTCCGCCATTTTAAGTCAAAACAAATCATATATTTGAGTGAATTTGCATCTAACATGGTAAGATATCGTCGATTTACATTCATTGAAACCGATTGAGGTCGATGGTCACTCTGTTTTGATTGAATATTTTCGAAATATATTTCCGACATTTTGAGTCCAAACAAATCATTTCTTATATATTTGAGTGAATTGGCATCTAACTTGGTAAGATATCGTCGATTTACATCCATTGAAGCCCATTGAGATCGATGATCACTATGTTTTGATTGAACATTTTCGAAATCTATTCCCGCCATTTTAAGTCCAAACACATCATAAATTTGAGTGCATTTGCATCTAACATGGTAGGATATCGTCGATTTACATTCATTGAAGCCCATTGAGGTCGATGATTACTATGTTTTGATTGAACATTTTCGAAATCTATTCCCGCCATTTTAATTCCAAACACATCATAAATTTGAGTGCATTTGCATCTAATATGGTAAGATATCGTCGATTTACATTCATTGAAGCTGATTGAGGTCGATGGTCACTCTGTTTTGATTGAACATTTTCGAAACATATATCCGCCATTTTAAGTCCAAACATCATATATTTGAGTGAATTTGCATCTAACATGGTAAAATATCGTCGATTTACATCCATTGAAGCCTATTGAGGTCGATGATCACTATGTTTTGATTGAACATTTTCGAAATCTATTTCCGCCATTTTAAGTCCAAACAAATAATATCTTTGAGTAGATTTGCATCTAACATGGTGAGATATCGTCGATTTACATCCATTTAAGCCAATTGAGGTCGATGATCACTATGTTTTGATTGAATATTTTCGAAATCTAGTTCCGCCATTTTAAGTCTAAACAAATCATATATTTGAGTGAATTTGCATCTAACATGGTAAAATATTGTCGATTTACATCCATTGAAGCCTATTGAGGTCGATGATCACTATGTTTTGATTGAACATTCTCGAAATCTATTTCCGCCATTTTAAGTCAAAACAAATCATATATTTGAGTGAATTTGCATCTAACATGGTAAAATATCGTCGATTTACATCCATTGAAGCCCATTGAGGTCGAAGATCACTATGTTTTGATTGAACATTTTCGAAATCTATTTCCGCCATTTTTAGTCAAAACAAATCATATATTTGAGTGAATTTGCATCTAACATGTTAAAATATCGTCGATTTACATCCATTGAAGCCTATTGAGGTCGATGATCACTATGTTTTGATTGAATATTCTCGAAATTCATTTCCGCCAATTTGAGTCCAATAAACATCATTTCTTATATACTCGAGTGAATTTGCATCTAACTTGGTGAGATATCGTCAATTTACATCCATTTAAGCCAATTGAGGTCGATGATCACCATGTCTTGATTGATTTTCGAAATCTATTTCCGCCACTTTAAGTCCAAACAAATCATATATTTGAGTGAATTTGCATCTATCTTGCTAAGACACGTCGATTTACATCCATTGAAGCCCATTGAGGTCGAAGATCACTATGTTTTAATTGAACATTTTCGAAATCTATTTCCGACATTTGAAGTCCAAAGACATCATATATTCGAGTGAATTTGCATCTAACATGGTAAGATATCGTCGATTTACATCCATTGAAGCCCATTGAGGTCGATGATCACTATGTTTTGTTTGAACATTTTAGAAATCTATTTCCGCCATTTTAAGTCCAAACACATCATATTTCATATATTTGAGTGAATTTACATCTAACTTGGTGAGATATCTTCGATTTACTTCCATTGAAGCCCATTGAGGTCGATGATCACTATGTTTTGATTAGACATTTTCGAAATCTATTTCCGACATTTGAAGTCCAAAGACATCATATATTCGAGTGAATTTGCATCTAACATGGTAAGATATCGTAGATTTACATTGAATGAAGCCCATCGAGGTCGATGATCACTATGTTTTGTTTGAACATTCTAGAAATCTATTTCCGCCATTTTAAGTCCAAACACATCATATACTTGAGTGAATTTGCATCTAACATGGTAAGATATCGTAGATTTACATTGAATGAAGCCCATTGAGGTCGATGATCACTATGTTTTGTTTGAACATTCTAGAAATCTATTTCCGCCATTTTAAGTCCAAACACATCATTTCTTATATATTTGAGTGAATTTGCATCTAACTTGGTAAGATATCGTCGATTTACATCCATCGCAGCCCATTGAGGTCGATGATCACTATGTTTTGTTTAAACATTTTAGAAATCTATTTCCGCCATTTTAAGTCCAAACACATCATTTCTTATATATTTGAGTGAATTTGCATCCAACTTGGTAAGATATCGTCGATTTACATTCATTGAAGCCCATTGAGGTCGATGATTACTATGTTTTGATTGAACATTTTCGAAATCTATTCCCGCCATTTTAAGTCCAAACACATCATGAAACTGAGTGCATTTGCATCTAATATGGTAAGATATCGTCGATTTACATTCATCGAAGCTGATTGAGGTCGATGGTCACTCTGTTTTGATTGATATTTTCGAAATATATTTCCGACATTTTAAGTCCAAACATATCATGTATTTGAGAGAATTTGCATCGAACATGGTAAGATATCGTCGATTTACATCCATTCGAGCCAATTGAGGTCAATGATCACTATGTTTTGATTGAACATTCTCGAAATCTATTTCCACCATTTTAAGTCCAAACACATCATATACTTGAGTGAATTTGCATCTAACATGGTAAGATATCGTAGATTTACTTCGAATGAAGCCCATTGAGGTCGATGATCACTATGTTTTGTTTGAACATTCTAGAAATCTTTTTCCGCCATTTTGAGTCCAAACACATCATAAATTGGAGTGCATTTGCATCTAACATGGTAAAATATCGTCGATTGACATCCAATGAAGCCCATTGAGGTCGATGATTACTATGTTTTGATTGAACATTTTCGAAATCTATTTCAGCCATTTTAAGTCCAAACAAATCATATATTTGAGTGAATTTGCATCTAACATGGTAAAATATCGTCGATTTACATCCATTGAAGCCTATTGAGGTCGATGATCATTATGTTTTGATTGAACATTTTCGAAATTCATTTCCGCCAATTTGAGTCCAAACACATCATTTCTTATATATTCGAGTGACTTTGCATCTTACTTGGTGAGATATCGTCAATTTACATCCATTTAAGCCAATTGAGGTCGATGATCACCATGTTTTGATTGAACATTTTCGAAATCTATTTCCGCCACTTTAAGTCCAAACAAATCATATATTTGAGTGAATTTGCATCTAACTTGCTAAGATATCGTCGATTAACATCCATTGAAGCCCATTGAGGTCGAAGATCACTATGTTTTGATTGAACATTTTCGAAATCTATTTCCGCCATTTCAAGTCCAAACACATCATTTCTTATATATTTGAGTGAATTTGCATCTAACTTGGTAAGATATCGTCGATTTACATCCATCGCAGCCCATTGAGGTCGATGATCACTATGTTATGTTTGAACATTTTAGAAATCTATTTCCGCCATTTCAAGTCCAAACACATCATTTCTTATATATTTGAGTGAATTTGCATCTAACATGGTAAAATATCGTCGATTTACATCCATTGAAGCCCATTGAGGTCGATAATTACTATGTTTTGATTGAACATTTTAGAAATCTATTTCCGCCATTTAAAGTCCAAACACATCATTTCTTATATATTTGAGTGAATTTGCATCTTACTTGGTGAGATATCTTCTATTTACTTCCATTGAAGCCCATTGAGGTCGAAGATCACTATGTTTTGATTGAACATTTTCGAAATCTATTTCCGCCATTTCAAGTCCAAACACATCATTTCTTATATATTTGAGTGAATTTGCATCTAACTTGGTAAGATATCGTCGATTTACATCCATCGCAGCCCATTGAGGTCGATGATCACTATGTTATGTTTGAACATTTTAGAAATCTATTTCCGCCATTTCAAGTCCAAACACATCATTTCTTATATATTTGAGTGAATTTGCATCTAACATGGTAAAATATCGTCGATTTACATCCATTGAAGCCCATTGAGGTCGATAATTACTATGTTTTGATTGAACATTTTAGAAATCTATTTCCGCCATTTAAAGTCCAAACACATCATTTCTTATATATTTGAGTGAATTTGCATCTAACATGGTAAAATATCGTCGATTTACATCCATTGAAGCCCATTGAGGTCGATAATTACTATGTTTTGATTGAACATTTTAGAAATCTATTTCCGCCATTTAAAGTCCAAACACATCATTTCTTATATATTTGAGTGAATTTGCATCTAACTTGGTAAGATATCGTCGATTTACATCCATCGCAGCCCATTGAGATCGATGATCACTATGTTTTGATTATATATTTTCGAATTATATTTCCGCCATTTTAAGTCCAAACACATCTTATATTCGAGTGAGTTTGCATCTAACATGGTAAGATATCGTCGATTTACATCCATTGAAGCCCATTGAGGTCGATGATCACTATGTTTTGTTTGAACATTTTAGAAATCTATTTCCGCCATTTTAAGTCCAAACACATCATTTCTTATATATTTGAGTGAATTTGCATCTAACATGGTAAAATATCGTCGATTTACATCCATTGAAGCCTATTGAGGTGAATGATGACTATGTTTGGATTGAACATTTTCGAAATCTATTCCCGCCATTTTAAGTCCAAACACATCATATATTTGAGTGAATTTGCATCTAACATGGTAAGATATCGTCGATTTACATCCAATGAAGCCCATTGAGATCGATGATCACTATGTTTTGATTGAACAATTGCGAAATCTATTTCCGACATTTTGAGTCCAAACACATCATTTCTTATATATTCGAGTGAATTTGCATCTAACTTGGTGAGATATCGTCAATTTACATCCATTTAAGCCGATTGATGCATTGCATTTACATCCAATGAAGCCCATTGAGGTCGATGATTACTATGTTTTGATTGAACATTTTAGAAATCTATTTCCGCCATTTAAAGTCCAAACACATCATTTCTTATATATTTGAGTGAATTTGCATCTTACTTGGTGAGATATCTTCTATTTACTTCCATTGAAGCCCATTGAGGTCGATGGTCACTCTGTTTTGATTGAATATTTTCGAAATATATTTCCGACATTTTGAGTCCAAACACATCATTTCTTATATATTTGAGTGAATTTGCATCTAACTTGGTAAGATATCGTCGATTTACATCCATCGCAGCCCATTGAGATCGATGATCACTATGTTTTGATTATATACTTTCGAATTATATTTCCGCCATTTCAAGTCCAATCACATCTTATATTCGAGTGAGTTTGCATCTAACATGGTAAGATATCGTCGATTTACATCCATTGAAGCCCATTGAGGTCGATGATCACTATGTTTTGTTTGAACATTTTAGAAATCTATTTCCGCCATTTTAAGTCCAAACACATCATTTCTTATATATTTGAGTGAATTTGCATCTAACTTGGTAAGATATCGTCGATTTACATCCATCGCAGCCCATTGAGATCGATGATCACTATGTTTTGATTGTAAATTTTCGAATTCTATTTCCGCCATTTTAAGTCCAAACACATCATATATTCGAGTGAATTTGCATCTAACATGGTAAGATATCGTCAATTTACATCCATTGGAGCCCATTGAGATCGATGATCACTATGTTTTGATTATATATTTTCGAATTATATTTCCGCCATTTTAAGTCCAAACACATCATAAATTTGAGTGCATTTGCATCTAATATGGTAAGATATCGTCGATTTACATTCATTGAAGCCGATTGAGGTCGATGGTCACTCTGTTTTGATTGAATATTTTCGAAATATATTTCCGACATTTTGAGTCCAAACAAATCATTTCTTATATATTTGAGTGAATTGGCATCTAACTTGGTAAGATATCGTCGATTTACATCCATTGAAGCCCATTGAGCTCGATGATCACTATGTTTTGATTGAACATTTTCGAAATCTATTCCCGCCATTTTAAGTCCAAACACATCATAAATTTGAGTGCATTTGCATCTAACATGGTAGGATATCGTCGATTTACATTCATTGAAGCCCATTGAGGTCGATGATTACTATGTTTTGATTGAACATTTTCGAAATCTATTCCCGCCATTTTAAGTCCAAACACATCATAAATTTGAGTGCATTTGCATCTAATATGGTAAGATATCGTCGATTTACATTCATTGAAGCTGATTGAGGTCGATGGTCACTCTGTTTTGATTGAACATTTTCGAAACATATATCCGCCATTTTAAGTCCAAACATCATATATTTGAGTGAATTTGCATCTAACATGGTAAAATATCGTCGATTTACATCCATTGAAGCCTATTGAGGTCAATGATCACTATGTTTGGATTGAACATTTTCGAAATCTATTTCCGCCATTTTAAGTCCAAACAAATAATATCTTTGAGTAGATTTGCATCTAACATGGTAAGATATCGTCGATTTACATCCATTTAAGCCAATTGAGGTCGATGATCACTATGTTTTGATTATATACTTTCGAATTATATTTCCGCCATTTTAAGTCCAAACACATCTTATATTCGAGTGAGTTTGCATCTAACATGGTAAGATATCGTCGATTTACATCCATTGAAGCCCATTGAGGTCGATGATCACTATGTTTTGTTTGAACATTTTAGAAATCTATTTCCGCCATTTTAAGTCCAAACACATCATTTCTTATATATTTCAGTGAATTTGCATCTAACATGGTAAGATATCGTCGATTTACATCCATCGCAGCCCATTGAGGTCGATGATCACTATGTTTTGTTTGAACATTTTAGAAATCTATTTCCGCCATTTTAAGTCCAAACACATCATTTCTTATATATTTGAGTGAATTGGCATCTAACTTGGTAAGATATCGTCGATTTACATCCATCGCAGCCCATTGAGATCGATGATCACTATGTTTTGATTATATACTTTCGAATTATATTTCCGCCATTTTAAGTCCAAACACATCTTATATTCGAGTGAGTTTGCATCTAACATGGTAAGATATCGTCGATATACATCCATTGAAGCCCATTGAGGTCGATGATCACTATGTTTTGTTTGAACATTTTAGAAATCTATTTCCGCCATTTTAAGTCCAAACACATCATTTCTTATATATTTCAGTGAATTTGCATCTAACATGGTAAGATATCGTCGATTTACATCCATCGCAGCCCATTGAGGTCGATGATCACTATGTTTTGTTTGAACATTTTAGAAATCTATTTCCGCCATTTTAAGTCCAAACACATCATTTCTTATATATTTGAGTGAATTTGCATCTAACTTGGTAAGATATCGTCGATTTACATCCATCGCAGCCCATTGAGATCGATGATCACTATGTTTTGATTGTAAATTTTCGAATTCTATTTCCGCCATTTTAAGTCCAAACACATCATATATTCGAGTGAATTTGCATCTAACATGGTAAGATATCGTCAATTTACATCCATTGGAGCCCATTGAGGTCGATGGTCACTCTGTTTTGATTGAATATTTTCGAAATATATTTCCGACATTTTAAGTCCAAACACATCATAAATTTGAGTGCATTTGCATCTAATATGGTAAGATATCGTCGATTTACATTCATTGAAGCCGATTGAGGTCGATGGTCACTCTGTTTTGATTGAATATTTTCGAAATATATTTCCGACATTTTGAGTCCAAACAAATCATTTCTTATATATTTGAGTGAATTGGCATCTAACTTGGTAAGATATCGTCGATTTACATCCATTAAAGCCCATTGAGCTCGATGATCACTATGTTTTGATTGAACATTTTCGAAATCTATTCCCGCCATTTTAAGTCCAAACACATCATAAATTTGAGTGCATTTGCATCTAACATGGTAGGATATCGTCGATTTACATTCATTGAAGCCCATTGAGGTCGATGATTACTATGTTTTGATTGAACATTTTCGAAATCTATTCCCGCCATTTTAAGTCCAAACACATCATAAATTTGAGTGCATTTGCATCTAACATGGTAAAATATCGTCGATTTACATCCATTGAAGCCTATTGAGGTCAATGATCACTATGTTTGGATTGAACATTTTCGAAATCTATTTCCGCCAATTTAAGTCCAAACACATGATATATTTTAGAGAATTTGCATCTAATATGGTAAGATATCGTCGATTTACATCCAATGAAGCCCATTGAGGTCGATGATCACTATGTTTTGATTGAACATTTTCGAAATCTATTTCCGCCATTTTAAGTCCAAACAAATAATATCTTTGAGTAGATTTGCATCTAACATGGTAAGATATCGTCGATTTACATCCATTTAAGCCAATTGAGGTCGATGATCACTATGTTTTGATTGAACATTTTCGAAATCTAGTTCCGCCATTTTAAGTCTAAACAAATCATATATTTGAGTGAATTTGCATCTAACATGGTAAAATATCGTCGATTTACATCCATTGAAGCCTATTGAGGTCGATGATCACTATGTTTTGATTGAACATTCTCGAAATCTATTTCCGCCATTTTAAGTCAAAACAAATCATATATTTGAGTGAATTTGCATCTAAAGTGGTAAGATATCGTCGATTTACATTCATTGAAGCCGATTGAGGTCGATGGTCACTCTGTTTTGATTGAATATTTTCGAAATATATTTCCGACATTTTGAGTCCAAACAAATCATTTCTTATATATTTGAGTGAATTGGCATCTAACTTGGTAAGATATCGTCGATTTACATCCATTGAAGCCCATTGAGCTCGATGATCACTATGTTTTGATTGAACATTTTCGAAATCTATTCCCGCCATTTTAAGTCCAAACAAATCATAAATTTGAGTGCATTTGCATCTAACATGGTAGGATATCGTCGATTTACATTCATTGAAGCCCATTGAGGTCGATGATTACTATGTTTTGATTGAACATTTTCGAAATCTATTCCCGCCATTTTAATTCCAAACACATCATAAATTTGAGTGCATTTGCATCTAATATGGTAAGATATCGTCGATTTACATTCATTGAAGCTGATTGAGGTCGATGGTCACTCTGTTTTGATTGAACATTTTCGAAACATATATCCGCCATTTTAAGTCCAAACATCATATATTTGAGTGAATTTGCATCTAACATGGTAAAATATCGTCGATTTACATCCATTGAAGCCTATTGAGGTCGATGATCACTATGTTTTGATTGAACATTTTCGAAATCTATTTCCGCCATTTTAAGTCCAAACAAATAATATCTTTGAGTAGATTTGCATCTAACATGGTAAGATATCGTCGATTTACATCCATTGAAGCCCATTGAGGTCGAAGATCACTATGTTTTGATTGAATATTTTCGAAATCTAGTTCCGCCATTTTAAGTCTAAACAAATCATATATTTGAGTGAATTTGCATCTAACATGGTAAAATATTGTCGATTTACATCCATTGAAGCCAATTGAGGTCGATGATCACTATGTTTTGATTGAATATTTTCGAAATCTAGTTCCGCCATTTTAAGTCTAAACAAATCATATATTTGAGTGAATTTGCATCTAACATGGTAAAATATTGTCGATTTACATCCATTGAAGCCTATTGAGGTCGATGATCACTATGTTTTGATTGAACATTCTCGAAATCTATTTCCGCCATTTTAAGTCAAAACATATCATATATTTGAGTGAATTTGCATCTAACATGGTAAAATATCGTCGATTTACATCCATTGAAGCCCATTGAGGTCGAAGATCACTATGTTTTGATTGAACATTTTCGAAATCTATTTCCGCCATTTTTAGTCAAAACAAATCATATATTTGAGTGAATTTGCATCTAACATGTTAAAATATCGTCGATTTACATCCATTGAAGCCTATTGAGGTCGATGATCACTATGTTTTGATTGAATATTCTCGAAATTCATTTCCGCCAATTTGAGTCCAAACACATCATTTCTTATATACTCGAGTGAATTTGCATCTAACTTGGTGAGATATCGTCAATTTACATCCATTTAAGCCAATTGAGGTCGATGATCACCATGTCTTGATTGATTTTCGAAATCTATTTCCGCCACTTTAAGTCCAAACAAATCATATATTTGAGTGAATTTGCATCTATCTTGCTAAGACACGTCGATTTACATCCATTGAAGCCCATTGAGGTCGAAGATCACTATGTTTTAATTGAACATTTTCGAAATCTATTTCCGACATTTGAAGTCCAAAGACATCATATATTCGAGTGAATTTGCATCTAACATGGTAAGATATCGTCGATTTACATCCATTGAAGCCCATTGAGGTCGATGATCACTATGTTTTGTTTGAACATTTTAGAAATCTATTTCCGCCATTTTAAGTCCAAACACATCATATTTCATATATTTGAGTGAATTTACATCTAACTTGGTGAGATATCTTCGATTTACTTTCATTGAAGCCCATTGAGGTCGATGATCACTATGTTTTGATTAGACATTTTCGAAATCTATTTCCGACATTTGAAGTCCAAACACATCATATACTTGAGTGAATTTGCATCTAACATGGTAAGATATCGTAGATTTACATTGAATGAAGCCCATTGAGGTCGATGATCACTATGTTTTGTTTGAACATTCTAGAAATCTATTTCCGCCATTTTAAGTCCAAACACATCATTTCTTATATATTTGAGTGAATTTGCATCTAACTTGGTAAGATATCGTCGATTTACATCCATCGCAGCCCATTGAGGTCGATGATCACTATGTTTTGTTTAAACATTTTAGAAATCTATTTCCGCCATTTTAAGTCCAAACACATCATTTCTTATATATTTGAGTGAATTTGCATCCAACTTGGTAAGATATCGTCGATTTACATTCATTGAAGCCCATTGAGGTCGATGATTACTATGTTTTGATTGAACATTTTCGAAATCTATTCCCGCCATTTTAAGTCCAAACACATCATGAAACTGAGTGCATTTGCATCTAATATGGTAAGATATCGTCGATTTACATTCATCGAAGCTGATTGAGGTCGATGGTCACTCTGTTTTGATTGATATTTTCGAAATATATTTCCGACATTTTAAGTCCAAACACATCATGTATTTGAGAGAATTTGCATCGAACATGGTAAGATATCGTCGATTTACATCCATTCGAGCCAATTGAGGTCAATGATCACTATGTTTTGATTGAACATTCTCGAAATCTATTTCCGCCATTTTAAGTCCAAACACATCATATACTTGAGTGAATTTGCATTTAACATGGTAAGATATCGTAGATTTACTTCGAATGAAGCCCATTGAGGTCGATGATCACTATGTTTTGTTTGAACATTCTAGAAATCTTTTTCCGCCATTTTGAGTCCAAACACATCATAAATTGGAGTGCATTTGCATCTAACATGGTAAAATATCGTCGATTGACATCCAATGAAGCCCATTGAGGTCGATGATTACTATGTTTTGATTGAACATTTTCGAAATCTATTTCAGCCATTTTAAGTCCAAACAAATCATATATTTGAGTGAATTTGCATCTAACATGGTAAAATATCGTCGATTTACATCCATTGAAGCCTATTGAGGTCGATGATCATTATGTTTTGATTGAACATTTTCGAAATTCATTTCCGCCAATTTGAGTCCAAACACATCATTTCTTATATATTCGAGTGACTTTGCATCTTACTTGGTGAGATATCGTCAATTTACATCCATTTAAGCCAATTGAGGTCGATGATCACCATGTTTTGATTGAACATTTTCGAAATCTATTTCCGCCACTTTAAGTCCAAACAAATCATATATTTGAGTGAATTTGCATCTAACTTGCTAAGATATCGTCGATTAACATCCATTGAAGCCCATTGAGGTCGAAGATCACTATGTTTTGATTGAACATTTTCGAAATCTATTTCCGCCATTTCAAGTCCAAACACATCATTTCTTATATATTTGAGTGAATTTGCATCTAACTTGGTAAGATATCGTCGATTTACATCCATCGCAGCCCATTGAGGTCGATGATCACTATGTTATGTTTGAACATTTTAGAAATCTATTTCCGCCATTTCAAGTCCAAACACATCATTTCTTATATATTTGAGTGAATTTGCATCTAACATGGTAAAATATCGTCGATTTACATCCATTGAAGCCCATTGAGGTCGATAATTACTATGTTTTGATTGAACATTTTAGAAATCTATTTCCGCCATTTAAAGTCCAAACACATCATTTCTTATATATTTGAGTGAATTTGCATCTTACTTGGTGAGATATCTTCTATTTACTTCCATTGAAGCCCATTGAGGTCGATGGTCACTCTGTTTTGATTGAATATTTTCGAAATATATTTCCGACATTTTGAGTCCAAACACATCATTTCTTATATATTTGAGTGAATTTGCATCTAACTTGGTAAGATATCGTCGATTTACATCCATCGCAGCCCATTGAGATCGATGATCACTATGTTTTGATTATATATTTTCGAATTATATTTCCGCCATTTTAAGTCCAAACACATCTTATATTCGAGTGAGTTTGCATCTAACATGGTAAGATATCGTCGATTTACATCCATTGAAGCCCATTGAGGTCGATGATCACTATGTTTTGTTTGAACATTTTAGAAATCTATTTCCGCCATTTTAAGTCCAAACACATCATTTCTTATATATTTGAGTGAATTTGCATCTAACATGGTAAAATATCGTCGATTTACATCCATTGAAGCCTATTGAGGTGAATGATGACTATGTTTGGATTGAACATTTTCGAAATCTATTCCCGCCATTTTAAGTCCAAACACATCATATATTTGAGTGAATTTGCATCTAACATGGTAAGATATCGTCGATTTACATCCAATGAAGCCCATTGAGATCGATGATCACTATGTTTTGATTGAACAATTGCGAAATCTATTTCCGACATTTTGAGTCCAAACACATCATTTCTTATATATTCGAGTGAATTTGCATCTAACTTGGTGAGATATCGTCAATTTACATCCATTTAAGCCGATTGATGCATTGCATTTACATCCAATGAAGCCCATTGAGGTCGATGATTACTATGTTTTGATTGAACATTTTAGAAATCTATTTCCGCCATTTAAAGTCCAAACACATCATTTCTTATATATTTGAGTGAATTTGCATCTTACTTGGTGAGATATCTTCTATTTACTTCCATTGAAGCCCATTGAGGTCGATGGTCACTCTGTTTTGATTGAATATTTTCGAAATATATTTCCGACATTTTGAGTCCAAACACATCATTTCTTATATATTTGAGTGAATTTGCATCTAACTTGGTAAGATATCGTCGATTTACATCCATCGCAGCCCATTGAGATCGATGATCACTATGTTTTGATTATATATTTTCGAATTATATTTCCGCCATTTTAAGTCCAAACACATCTTATATTCGAGTGAGTTTGCATCTAACATGGTAAGATATCGTCAATTTACATCCATTGAAGCCCATTGAGGTCGATGATCACTATGTTTTGTTTGAACATTTTAGAAATCTATTTCCGCCATTTTAAGTCCAAACACATCATTTCTTATATATTTCAGTGAATTTGCATCTAACATGGTAAGATATCGTCGATTTACATCCATCGCAGCCCATTGAGGTCGATGATCACTATGTTTTGTTTGAACATTTTAGAAATCTATTTCCGCCATTTTAAGTCCAAACACATCATTTCTTATATATTTGAGTGAATTTGCATCTAACTTGGTAAGATATCGTCGATTTACATCCATCGCAGCCCATTGAGATCGATGATCACTATGTTTTGATTGTAAATTTTCGAATTCTATTTCCGCCATTTTAAGTCCAAACACATCATATATTCGAGTGAATTTGCATCTAACATGGTAAGATATCGTCAATTTACATCCATTGGAGCCCATTGAGGTCGATGGTCACTCTGTTTTGATTGAATATTTTCGAAATATATTTCCGACATTTTAAGTCCAAACACATCATAAATTTGAGTGCATTTGCATCTAATATGGTAAGATATCGTCGATTTACATTCATTGAAGCCGATTGAGGTCGATGGTCACTCTGTTTTGATTGAATATTTTCGAAATATATTTCCGACATTTTGAGTCCAAACAAATCATTTCTTATATATTTGAGTGAATTGGCATCTAACTTGGTAAGATATCGTCGATTTACATCCATTGAAGCCCATTGAGCTCGATGATCACTATGTTTTGATTGAACATTTTCGAAATCTATTCCCGCCATTTTAAGTCCAAACACATCATAAATTTGAGTGCATTTGCATCAAACATGGTAGGATATCGTCGATTTACATTCATTGAAGCCCATTGAGGTCGATGATTACTATGTTTTGATTGAACATTTTCGAAATCTATTCCCGCCATTTTAAGTCCAAACACATCATAAATTTGAGTGCATTTGCATCTAATATGGTAAGATATCGTCGATTTACATTCATTGAAGCTGATTGAGGTCGATGGTCACTCTGTTTTGATTGAACATTTTCGAAACATATATCCGCCATTTTAAGTCCAAACATCATATATTTGGGTGAATTTGCATCTAACATGGTAAAGTATCGTCGATTCACATCCATTGAAGCCTATTGAGGTCAATGATCACTATGTTTGGATTGAACATTTTCGAAATCTATTTCCGCCAATTTAAGTCCAAACACATGATATATTTTAGAGAATTTGCATCTAATATGGTAAGATATCGTCGATTTACATCCAATGAAGCCCATTGAGGTCGATGATCACTATGTTTTGATTGAACATTTTCGAAATCTATTTCCGCCATTTTAAGTCCAAACAAATAATATCTTTGAGTAGATTTGCATCTAACATGGTAAGATATCGTCGATTTACATCCATTTAAGCCAGTTGAGGTCGATGATCACTATGTTTTGATTGAACATTTTCGAAATCTAGTTCCGCCATTTTAAGTCTAAACAAATCATATATTTGAGTGAATTTGCATCTAACATGGTAAAATATCGTCGATTTACATCCATTGAAGCCTATTGAGGTCGATGATCACTATGTTTTGATTGAACATTCTCGAAATCTATTTCCGCCATTTTAAGTCAAAACAAATCATATATTTGAGTGAATTTGCATCTAACATGGTAAGATATCGTCGATTTACATTCATTGAAGCCGATTGAGGTCGATGGTCACTCTGTTTTGATTGAATATTTTCGAAATATATTTCCGACATTTTGAGTCCAAACAAATCATTTCTTATATATTTGAGTGAATTGGCATCTAACTTGGTAAGATATCGTCGATTTACATCCATTGAAGCCCATTGAGCTCGATGATCACTATGTTTTGATTGAACATTTTCGAAATCTATTCCCGCCATTTTAAGTCCAAACACATCATAAATTTGAGTGCATTTGCATCTAACATGGTAGGATATCGTCGATTTACATTCATTGAAGCCCATTGAGGTCGATGATTACTATGTTTTGATTGATATTTTCGAAATATATTTCCGACATTTTAAGTCCAAACACATCATGTATTTGAGAGAATTTGCATCGAACATGGTAAGATATCGTCGATTTACATCCATTTGAGCCAATTGATGTCGATGATCACTATGTTTTGATTGAACATTCTCGAAATCTATTTCCGCCATTTTAAGTCCAAACACATCATATACTTGAGTGAATTTGCATCTAACATGGTAAGATATCGTAGATTTACTTCGAATGAAGCCCATTGAGGTCGATGATCACTATGTTTTGTTTGAACATTCTAGAAATCTTTTTCCGCCATTTTGAGTCCAAACACATCATAAATTTGAATGTATTTGCATCTAACATGGTAAGATATCGTCGATTTACATCCATTGAAGCCTATTGAGGTCGATGATCACTATGTTTTGATTGAACATTTTCGAAATTCATTTCCGCCAATTTAAGTCCAAACACATCATATATTTGAGTGAATTTGCATCTAACATGGTAAGATATCGCTTCAATAGATTTACATCTATTGAAGCCCATTGAGGTCGAAGATCACTATATGTTGATTAAACATTTTCGAAATCTATGTCCGCCATTTTAAGTCCAACCAAATCATATCTTTGAGTGGATTTGCATCTAACATGGTAAAATATCGTCGATTGACATCCAATGAAGCCCATTGAGGTCGATGATTACTATGTTTTGATTGAACATTTTCGAAATCTATTTCAGCCATTTTAAGTCCAAACAAATCATATATTTGAGTGAATTTGCATCTAACATGGTAAAATATCGTCGATTTACATCCATTGAAGCCTATTGAGGTCGATGATCACTATGTTTTGATTGAACATTTTCGAAATTCATTTCCGCCAATTTGAGTCCAAACACATCATTTCTTATATATTCGAGTGACTTTGCATCTTACTTGGTGAGATATCGTCAATTTACATCCATTTAATCCAATTGAGGTCGATGATCACCATGTTTTGATTGAACATTTTCGAAATCTATTTCCGCCACTTTAAGTCCAAACAAATCATATATTTGAGTGAATTTGCATCTAACTTGCTAAGATATCGTCGATTAACATCCATTGAAGCCCATTGAGGTCGAAGATCACTATGTTTTGATTGAACATTTTCGAAATCTATTTCCGCCAATTTAAGTCCAAACACATCATATATTTTAGTGAATTTGCATCTTACATGGTAAGAAATCGTCGATTTACATCCAATGAAGCCCATTGAGGTCGATGATCACTATGTTTTGATTGAAGATTTTATAAATCTATTGCAGCCATTTTAAGTCCAAACACATCATTTCTTATATATTTGAGTGAATTTGCATCTAACTTGGAAAGATATCGTCGATTTACATCCAAAGCAGCCCATTGAGTTCGATGATCACTATGTTTTGATTGAACATTTTCGAAATCTATTTCCGCCATTTTAAGTCCAAACACATCATATACTTGAGTGAATTTGCATCTAACATTGTAAGATATCGTAGATTTACATCGAATGAAGCTCATTGAGGTCGATGATCACTATGTTTTGTTTGAATATTCTAGAAATCTATTTCCGCCATTTTAAGTCCAAACACATCATTTCTTATATATTTGAGTGAATGTGCATCTAACTTGGTAAGATATCGTCGATTTACATCCATCGCAGCCCATTGAGGTCGATGATCACTATGTTTTGATTGTAAATTTTCGAATTCTATTTCCGCCATTTTAAGTCCAAACACATCATATATTCGAGTGAATTTGCATCTAACATGGTAAGATATCTTCGATTTACATCCATTGAAGCCCATTGAGGTCGATGGTCACTCTGTTTTGATTGAATATTTTCGAAATCTATTTCCGCCATTTTAAGTCCAAACACATCACATATTTGAGTGAATTTGCATCTAACATGGTAAGATATCGTCGATTTACATCCATCGCAGCCCATTGAGATCGATGATCACTATGTTTTGATTGTAAATTCTCGAATTTTATTTCCGCCATTTTAATTGCAAACACATCATATATTTGAGTGAATTTGCATCTAACATGGTAAGATATCGTCGATTTACATCCAATGAAGCCCATTGAGGTCGATGATCACTATGTTTTGATTGAATATTTTCGAAATCTATTCCCGACATTTTGAGTCCAAACACATCATTTCTTATATATTTGCGTGAATTTGCATCCAACTTGGTAAGATATCGTCGATTTACATTCATTGAAGCCCACTGAGGTCGATGATTACTATGTTTTGATTGAACATTTTCGAAATCTATTCCCGCCATTTTAAGTCCAAACACATCATAAAACTGAGTGCATTTGCATCTAATATGGTAAGATATCGCCGATTTACATTCATCGAAGCTGATTGAGGTCGATGGTCACTCTGTTTTGATTGATATTTTCGAAATATATTTCCGACATTTTAAGTCCAAACACATCATGTATTTGAGAGAATTTGCATCGAACATGGTAAGATATCGTCGATTTACATCCATTTAAGCCAATTGAGGTCGATGATCACTATGTTTTGATTGAACATTCTCGAAATCTATTTCCGCCATTTTAAGTCCAAACACATCATATACTTGAGTGAATTTGCATCTAACATGGTAAGATATCGTAGATTTACATCGAATGAAGCCCATTGAGGTCGATGATCACTATGTTTTGTTTGAACATTCTAGAAATCTTTTTCCGCCATTTTGAGTCCAAACACATCATAAATTGGAGTGCATTTGCACCTAACATGGTAAGATATCGTCGATTTACATCCAATGAAGCCCATTGAGGTCGATGATCACTATGTTTTGATTGAACATTTTCGAAATCTATTTCCGACATTTTGAGTCCAAACACATCATTCCTTATATATTTGAGTGAATTTGCATCTGACTTGGTAAGATATCGTCGATTTACATCCATTGAAGCCCATTGAAGTCGATGATCACTATGTTTCGTTTGAACATTTTAGAAATCTATTTCCGCCATTTTGAGTCCAAACACATCATAAATTTGAGTGCATTTGCATCTAACATGGTAAGATATCGTCGATTTACATCCATTGAAGCCCAATGAGGTCGAAGATCACTATGTTTTGATTGAACATTTTCGAAATCTATTTCCGCCAATTTAAGTCCAAACACATCATATACTTGAGTGAATTTGCATCTAACTTGGTAAGATATCGGCGATTTACATCGAATGAAGCCCATTGAGGTCGATGATCACTATGTTTTGTTTGAACATTCTAGAAATCTATTCCCGCCATTTTAAGTCCAAACACATTATTTCTTATATATTTGAGTGAATTTGCATCTAACTTGGTAAGATATCGTCGATTTACATCCATCGCAGCCCATTGAGGTCGATGATCACTATGATTTGATTGTAAATTTTCGAATTCTATTTCCGCCATTTTAAGTCCAAACACATCATATATTCGAGTGAATTTGCATCTAACATGGTAAGATATCTTCGATTTACATCCATTGAAGCCTATTGAGGTCGATGATCACTATGTTTTGATTGAACATTTTCGAAATTCATTTCCGCCAACTATAGTCCAAACACATCATATATTTGAGTGAATTTGCATCTAACATGGTAAGATATCGTCGATTTACATCCAATGAAGCCCATTGAGGTCGATGATCACTATGTTTTGATTGAATATTTTCGAAATCTATTTCCGACATTTTGAGTCCAAACACATCATTTCTTATATATTTGAGTGAATATGCATCCAACTTGGTAAGATATCGTCGATTTACATTCATTGAAGCCCATTGAGGTCGATGATTACTATGTTTTGATTGAACATTTTCGAAATCTATTCCCGCCATTTTAAATCCAAACACATCATAAAACTGAGTGCATTTGCATCTAATATGGTAAGATATCGTCGATTTACATTCATCGAAGCTGATTGAGGTCGATGGTCACTCTGTTTTGATTGATATTTTCGAAATCTATTTCCGCCATTTTAAGTCCAAACACATCATATACTTGAGTGAATTTGCATCTAACATGGTAAGATATCGTAGATTTACATCGAATGAAGCCCATTGAGGTCGATGATCACTATGTTTTGTTTGAACATTCTAGAAATCTTTTTCCGCCATTTTGAGTCCAAACACATCATATATTTTAGTGAATTTGCATCTAACATGGTAAGATATCGTCGATTTACATCCAATGAAGCCCATTGAGGTCGATGATCACTATGTTTTGATTGAACATTTTCGAAATCTATTTCCGACATTTTGAGTCCAAACACATCATTCCTTATATATTTGAGTGAATTTGCATCTGACTTGGTAAGATATCGTCGATTTACATCCATGGAAGCCCATTGAAGTCGATGATCACTATGTTTCGTTTGAACATTTTAGAAATCTATTTCCGCCATTTTGAGTCCAAACACATCATAAATTTGAGTGCATTTGCATCTAACATGGTAAGATATCGTCGATTTACATCCATTGAAGCCCAATGAGGTCGAAGATCACTATGTTTTGATTGAACATTTTCGAAATCTATTTCCGCCAATTTAAGTCCAAACACATCATATATTTTAGTGAATTTGCATCTTACATGGTAAGAAATCGTCGATTTACATCCAATGAAGCCCATTGAGGTCGATGATTACTATGTTTTGATTGAACATTTTCGAAATCTATTTCCGCCATTTTAAGTCCAAACACATCATATACTTGAGTGAATTTGCATCTAACTTGGTAAGATATCGGCGATTTACATCGAATGAAGCCCATTGAGGTCGATGATCACTATGTTTTGTTTGAACATTTTCGAAATCTATTTCCGACATTTTGAGTCCAAACACATCATTCCTTATATATTTGAGTGAATTTGCATCTGACTTGGTAAGATATCGTCGATTTACATCCATTGAAGCCCATTGAAGTCGATGATCACTATGTTTCGTTTGAACATTTTAGAAATCTATTTCCGCCATTTTGAGTCCAAACACATCATAAATTTGAGTGCATTTGCATCTAACATGGTAAGATATCGTCGATTTACATCCATTGAAGCCCAATGAGGTCGAAGATCACTATGTTTTGATTGAACATTTTCGAAATCTATTTCCGCCAATTTAAGTCCAAACACATCATATACTTGAGTGAATTTGCATCTAACTTGGTAAGATATCGGCGATTTACATCGAATGAAGCCCATTGAGGTCGATGATCACTATGTTTTGTTTGAACATTCTAGAAATCTATTTCCGCCATTTTAAGTCCAAACACATCATTTCTTATATATTTGAGTGAATTTGCATCTAACTTGGTAAGATATCGTCGATTTACATCCATCGCAGCCCATTGAGGTCGATGATCACTATGTTTTGATTGTAAATTTTCGAATTCTATTTCCGCCATTTTAAGTCCAAACACATCATATATTCGAGTGAATTTGCATCTAACCTGGTAAGATATCTTCGATTTACATCCATTGAAGCCTATTGAGGTCGATGATCACTATGTTTTGATTGAACAGTTTCGAAATTCATTTCCGCCAACTATAGTCCAAACACATCATATATTTGAGTGAATTTGCATCTAACATGGTAAGATATCGTCGATTTACATCCAATGAAGCCCATTGAGGTCGATGATCACTATGTTTTGATTGAATATTTTCGAAATCTATTTCCGACATTTTGAGTCCAAACACATCATTTCTTATATATTTGAGTGAATATGCATCCAACTTGGTAAGATATCGTCGATTTACATTCATTGAAGCCCATTGAGGTCGATGATTACTATGTTTTGATTGAACATTTTCGAAATCTATTCCCGCCATTTTAAGTCCAAACACATCATAAAACTGAGTGCATTTGCATCTAATATGGTAAGATATCGTCGATTTACATTCATCGAAGCTGATTGAAGTCGATGGTCACTCTGTTTTGATTGATATTTTCGAAATATATTTCCGACATTTTAAGTCCAAACACATCATGTATTTGAGAGAATTTGCATCGAACATGGTAAGATATCGTCGATTTACATCCATTTAAGCCAATTGAGGTAGATGATCACTATGTTTTGATTGAACATTCTCGAAATCTATTTCCGCCATTTTAAGTCCAAACACATCATATACTTGAGTGAATTTGCATCTAACATGGTAAGATATCGTAGATTTACATCGAATGAAGCCCATTGAGGTCGATGATCACTATGTTTTGTTTGAACATTCTAGAAATCTTTTTCCGCCATTTTGAGTCCAAACACATCATAAATTGGAGTGCATTTGCATCTAACATGTTAAGATATCGTCGAATTACATCCAATGAAGCCCATTGAGGTCGATGATCACTATGTTTTGATTGAACATTTTCGAAATCTATTTCCGACATTTTGAGTCCAAACACATCATTCCTTATATATTTGAGTGAATTTGCATCTGACTTGGTAAGATATCGTCGATTTACATCCATTGAAGCCCATTGAAGTCGATGATCACTATGTTTCGTTTGAACATTTTAGAAATCTATTTCCGCCATTTTGAGTCCAAACACATCATAAATTTGAGTGCATTTGCATCTAACATGGTAAGATATCGTCGATTTACATCCATTGAAGCCCATTTAGGTCGAAGATCACTATGTTTTGATTGAACATTTTCGAAATCTATTTCCGCCAATTTAAGTCCAAACACATCATATATTTTAGTGAATTTGCATCTAACATGGTAAGATATCGTAGATTCACATCGAATAAAGCCCATTGAGGTCGATGATCACTATGTTTTGTTTGAACATCCTAGAAATCTATTTCCGCCATTTTAAGTCCAAACACATCATTTCTTATATATTTGAGTGAATTTGCATCTAACTTGGTAAGATATCGTCGATTTACATCCATCGCAGCCCATTGAGGTCGATGATCACTATGTTTTGATTGTAAATTTTCGAATTCTATTTCCGCCATTTTAAGTCCAAACACATCATATATTCGAGTGAATTTGCATCTAACATGGTAAGATATCTTCGATTTATATCCATTGAAGCCCATTGAGGTCGATGGTCACTCTGTTTTGATTGAATATTTTCGAAATCTATTTCCGCCATTTTAAGTCCAAACACATCACATATTTGAGTGAATTTGCATCTAACATGGTAAGATATCGTCGATTTACATCCATCGCAGCCCATTGAGATCGATGATCACTATGTTTTGATTGTAAATTCTCGAATTTTATTTCCGCCATTTTAATTGCAAACACATCATATATTCGAGTGAATTTGCATCTAACATGGTAAACTATAGTCGATTTACATCCATTGAAGCCTATTGAGGTCGATGATCACTATGTTTTGAATGAACATTTTCGAAATTCATTTCCGCCAATTATAGTCCAAACACATCATATATTTGAGTGAATTTGCATCTAACATGGTAAGATATCGTCGATTTACATCCAATGAAGCCCATTGAGGTCGATGATCACTATGTTTTGATTGAATATTTTCGAAATCTATTTCCGACATTTTGAGTCCTAACACATCATTGCTTATATATTTGAGTGAATTTGCATCCAACTTGGTAAGATATCGTCGATTCACATTCATTGAAGCCCATTGAGGTCGATGATTACTATGTTTTGATTGAACATTTTCGAAATCTATTCCCGCCATTTTAAGTCCAAACACATCATAAAACTGAGTGCATTTGCATCTAATATGGTAAGATATCGTCGATTTAGATTCATCGGAGCTGATTGAGGTCGATGGTCACTCTGTTTTGATTGATATTTTCGAAATATATTTCCGACATTTTAAGTCCAAACACATCATGTATTTGAGAGAATTTGCATCGAACATGGTAAGATATCGTCGATTTACATCCATTTAAGCCAATTGAGGTCTATGATCACTATGTTTTGATTGAACATTCTCGAAATCTATTTCCGCCATTTTAAGTCCAAACACATCATATACTTGAGTGAATTTGCATCTAACATGGTAAGATATCGTAGATTTACATCGAATGAAGTCCATTGAGGTCGATGATCACTATGTTTTGTTTGAACATTCTAGAAATCTATTTCCGACATTTTGAGTCCAAACACATCATTCCTTATATATTTGAGTGAATTTGCATCTGACTTGGTAAGATATCGTCGATTTACATCCATTGAAGCCTATTGAGGTCGATGATCACTATGTTTTTATTGAACATTTTCGAAATTCATTTCCGCCAATTTAAGTCCAAACACATCATATATTTGAGTGAATTTGCATGTAACATGGTAAGATATCGTCGATTTACATCTATTGAAGCCCATTGAGGTCGAAGATCACTATATGTTGATTGAACATTTTCGAAATCTATGTCCGCCATTTTAAGTCCAACCAAATCATATCTTTGAGTGAATTTGCATCTAACATGGTAAAATATCGTCGATTTACATCCATTGAAGCCTATTGAGGTCGATGATCACTATGTTTTGATTGAACATTTTCGAAATTCATTTCTGCCAATTTAAGTCCAAACACATCATATATTTGAGTGAATTTGCATCTAACATAGTAAGATATCGTCGACTCACATCCAATGAAGCCCATTGAGGTCGATGATTACTATGTTTTGATTGAACATTCTAGAAATCTTTTTCCGCCATTTTGAGTCCAAACACATCAAAAATTGGAGTGCATTTGCATCTAACATGGTAAGATATCGTCGATTTACATCCAATGAAGCCCATTGAAGTCGATGATCACTATATTTCGTTTGAACATTTTAGAAATCTATTTCCGCCATTTTGAGTCCAAACACATCATAAATTTGAGTGCATTTGCATCTAACATGGTAAGATATCGTCGATTTACATCCATTGAAGCCTATTGAGGTCGATGATCACTATGTTTTGATTGAACATTTTCGAAATTCATTTCCGCCAATTTAAGTCCAAACACATCATATATTTGAGTGAATTTGCATGTAACATGGTAAGATATCGTCGATTTACATCTATTGAAGCCCATTGAGGTCGAAGATCACTATATGTTGATTGAACATTTTCGAAATCTATGTCCGCCATTTTAAGTCCAACCAAATCATATCTTTGAGTGAATTTGCATCTAACATGGTAAAATATCGTCGATTTACATCCATTGAAGCCTATTGAGGTCGATGATCACTATGTTTTGATTGAACATTTTCGAAATTCATTTCCGCCAATTTAAGTCCAAACACATCATTTATTTGAGTGAATTTGCATCTAACATGGTAAGATATCGTCGATTCACATCCAATGAAGCCCATTGAGGTCGATGATTACTATGTTTTGATCGAACATTTTCGAAATCTATTTCAGCCATTTTAAGTCCAAACAAATCATATATTTGAGTGAATTTGCATCTAACTTGCTAAGATATCGTCGATTTACATCTATTGAAGCCCATTGAGGTCGAAGATTACTATATTTTGAGTGAACATTTTCGAAATCTATGTCCGCCATTTTAAGTCCAAACAAATCATATATTTGAGTGAATTTGCATCTAACATGGTGAAATATCGTCGATTTACATCCATTGAAGCCTATTGAGGTCGATGATCACTATGTTTTGATTGAACATTTTCGAAATTCATTTCCGCCAATTTGAGTCCAAACACATCATTTCTTATATATTCGAGTGACTTTGCATCTTACTTGGTGAGATATCGTCAAATTACATCCATTTAAGCCAATTGAGGTCGATGATCACCATGTTTTGATTGAACATTTTCGAAATCTATTTCCGCCAATTTAAGTCCAAACACATCATATATTTCAGTGAATTTGCATCTTACATGGTAAGAAATCGTCGATTTACATCCAATGAAGCCCATTGAGTTCGATGATCACTATGTTTTGATTGAAGATTTTATAAATCTATTTCAGCCATTTTAAGTCCAAACACATCATTTCTTATATATTTGAGTGAATTTGCATCTAACTTGGTAAGATATCGTCGATTTACATCCATCGCAGCCCATTGAGTTCGATGATCACTATGTTTTGATTGAACATTTTCGAAATCTATTTCCGCCATTTTAAGTCCAAACACATCATATACTTGAGTGAATTTGCATCTAACATGGTAAGATATCGTAGATTTACATCGAATGAAGCCCATTGAGGTCGATGATCACTATGTTTTGTTTGAACATTCTAGAAATCTATTTCCGCCATTTTAAGTCCGAACACATCATTTCTTATATATTTGAGTGAATTTGCATCTAACTTGGTAAGATATCGTCGATTTACATCCATCGCAGCCCATTGAGGTGGATGATCACTATGTTTTGATTGTAAATTTTCGAATTCTATTTCCGCCATTTTAAGTCCAAACACATCATATATTCGAGTGAATTTGCATCTAACATTGTAAGATATCTTCGATTTACATCCATTGAAGCCCATTGAGGTCGATGGTCACTCTGTTTTGATTGAATATTTTCGAAATCTATTTCCGCCATTTTAAGTCCAAACACATCACATATTTGAGTGAATTTGCATCTAACATGGTAAGATATCGTCGATTTACATCCATCGCAGCCCATTGAGATCGATGATCACTATGTTTTGATTGTAAATTCTCGAATTTTATTTCCGCCATTTTAATTGCAAACACATCATATATTCGAGTGAATTTGCATCTAACATGGTAAACTATAGTCGATTTACATCCATTGAAGCCTATTGAGGTCGATGATCACTATGTTTTGATTGAACATTTTCGAAATTCATTTCCGCCAATTATAGTCCAAACACATCATATATTTGAGTGAATTTGCATCTAACATGGTAAGATATCGTCGATTTACATCCAATGAAGCCCATTGAGGTCGATGATCACTATGTTTTGATTGAATATTTTCGAAATCTATTTCCGACATTTTGAGTCCAAACACATCATTGCTTATATATTTGAGTGAATTTGCATCCAACTTGGTAAGATATCGTCGATTTACATTCATTGAAGCCCATTGAGGTCGATGATCACTATGTTTTGATTGAACATTTTCGAAATCTATTCCCGCCATTTTAAGTCCAAACACATCATTAAACTGAGTGCATTTGCATCTAATATGGTAAGATATCGTCGATTTACATTCATCGAAGCTGATTGAGGTCGATGATCACTATGTTTTGATTGAACATTTTCGAAATTCATTTCCGCCAATTATAGTCCAAGCACATCATATATTTGAGTGAATTTGCATCTAACATGGTAAGATATCGTCGATTTACATCCAATGAAGCCCATTGAGGTCGATGATCACTATGTTTTGATTGATATTTTCGAAATATATTTCCGACATTTCAAGTCCAAACACATCATGTATTTGAGAGAATTTGCATCGAACATGGTAAGATATCGTCGATTTACATCCATTTAAGCCAATTGAGGTCGATGATCACTATGTTTTGATTGAACATTCTCGAAATCTATTTCCGCCATTTTAAGTCCAAACACATCATATACTTGAGTGAATTTGCATCTAACATGGTAAGATATCGTAGATTTACTTCGAATGAAGCCCATTGAGGTCGATGATCACTATGTTTTGTTTGAACATTCTAGAAATCTTTTTCCGCCATTTTGAGTCCAAACACATCATAAATTGGAGTGCATTTGCATCTAACATGGTAAGATATCGTCGATTTACATCCAATGAAGCCCATTGAGGTCGATGATCACTATGTTTTGATTGAATATTTTCGAAATCTATTTCCGACATTTTGAGTCCAAACACATCATTGCTTATATATTTGAGTGAATTTGCATCCAACTTGGTAAGATATCGTCGATTTACATTCATTGAAGCCCATTGAGGTCGATGATCACTATGTTTTGATTGAACATTTTCGAAATCTATTCCCGCCATTTTAAGTCCAAACACATCATTAAACTGAGTGCATTTGCATCTAATATGGTAAGATATCGTCGATTTACATTCATCGAAGCTGATTGAGGTCGATGATCACTATGTTTTGATTGAACATTTTCGAAATTCATTTCCGCCAATTATAGTCCAAGCACATCATATATTTGAGTGAATTTGCATCTAACATGGTAAGATATCGTCGATTTACATCCAATGAAGCCCATTGAGGTCGATGATCACTATGTTTTGATTGATATTTTCGAAATATATTTCCGACATTTCAAGTCCAAACACATCATGTATTTGAGAGAATTTGCATCGAACATGGTAAGATATCGTCGATTTACATCCATTTAAGCCAATTGAGGTCGATGATCACTATGTTTTGATTGAACATTCTCGAAATCTATTTCCGCCATTTTAAGTCCAAACACATCATATACTTGAGTGAATTTGCACCTAACATGGTAAGATATCGTAGATTTACTTCGAATGAAGCCCATTGAGGTCGATGATCACTATGTTTTGTTTGAACATTCTAGAAATCTTTTTCCGCCATTTTGAGTCCAAACACATCATAAATTGGAGTGCATTTGCATCTAACATGGTAAGATATCGTCGATTTACATCCAATGAAGCCCATTGAGGTCGATGATCACTATGTTTTGATTGAACATTTTCGAAATCTATTTCCGACATTTTGAGTCCAAACACATCATTCCTTTATATTTGAGTGAATTTGCATCTGACTTAATAAGATATCGTCGATTTACATCCAATGAAGCCTATTGAGGTCGATGATCACTATGTTTTTATTGAGCATTTTCGAAATTCATTTCCGCCAATTTAAGTCCAAACACATCATATATTTGAGTGAATTTGCATGTAACATGGTAAGATATCGTCGATTTACATCTATTGAAGCCCATTGAGGTCGAAGATCACTATATGTTGATTGAACATTTTCGAAATCTATGTCCGCCATTTTAAGTCCAACCAAATCATATCTTTGAGTGAATTTGCATCTAACATGGTAAAATATCGTCGATTTACATCCATTGAAGCCTATTGAGGTCGATGATCACTATGTTTTGATTGAACATTTTCGAAATTCATTTCCGCCAATTTAAGTCCAAACACATCATATATTTGAGTGAATTTGCATCTAACATAGTAAGATATCGTCGATTCACATCCATTGAAGCCCATTGAGGTCGATGATTACTATGTTTTGATTGAACATTCTAGAAATCTTTTTCCGCCATTTTGAGTCCAAACACATCATAAATTGGAGTGCATTTGCATCTAACATGGTAAGATATCGTCGATTTACATCCAATGAAGCCCATTTAAGTCGATGATCACTATGTTTCGTTTGAACATTTTAGAAATCTATTTCCGCCATTTTGAGTCCAAACACATCATAAATTTGAGTGCATTTGCATCTAACATGGTAAGATATCGTCGATTTACATCCATTGAAGCCTATTGAGGTCGATGATCACTATGTTTTGATTGAACATTTTCGAAATTCATTTCCGCCAATTTAAGTCCAAACACATCATATATTTGAGTGAATTTGCATGTAACATGGTAAGATATCGTCGATTTACATCTATTGAAGCCCATTGAGGTCGAAGATCACTATATGTTGATTGAACATTTTCGAAATCTATGTCCGCCATTTTAAGTCCAACCAAATCATATGTTTGAGTGAATTTGCATCTAACATGGTAAAATATCGTCGATTTACATCCATTGAAGCCTATTGAGGTCGATGATCACTATATGTTGATTGAACATTTTCGAAATCTATGTCCGCCATTTTAAGTCCAACCAAATCATATCTTTGAGTGAATTTGCATCTAACATGGTAAAATATCGTCGATTTACATCCATTGAAGCCTATTGAGGTCGATGATCACTATGTTTTGATTGAACATTTTCGAAATTCATTTCCGCCAATTTAAGTCCAAACACATCATTTATTTGAGTGAATTTGCATCTAACATGGTAAGATATCGTCGATTCACATCCAATGAAGCCCATTGAGGTCGATGATTACTATGTTTTGATTGAACATTTTCGAAATCTATTTCAGCCATTTTAAGTCCAAACAAATCATATATTTGAGTGAATTTGCATCTAACTTGCTAAGATATCGTCGATTTACATCTATTGAAGCCCATTGAGGTCGAAGATTACTATATTTTGAGTGAACATTTTCGAAATCTATGTCCGCCATTTTAAGTCCAAACAAATCATATATTTGAGTGAATTTGCATCTAACATGGTAAAATATCGTCGATTTACATCCATTGAAGCCTATTGAGGTCGATGATCACTATGTTTTGATTGAACATTTTCGAAATTCATTTCCGCCAATTTGAGTCCAAACACATCATTTCTTATATATTCGAGTGACTTTGCATCTTACTTGGTGAGATATCGTCAATTTACATCCATTTAAGCCAATTGAGGTCGATGATCACCATGTTTTGATTGAACATTTTCGAAATCTATTTCCGCCACTTTAAGTCCAAACAAATCATATATTTGAGTGAATTTGCATCTAACTTGCTAAGATATCGTCGATTAACATCCATTGGAGCCCATTGAGGTCGAAGATCACTATGTTTTGATTGAACATTTTCGAAATCTATTTCCGCCAATTTAAGTCCAAACACATCATATATTTTAGTGAATTTGCATCTTACATGGTAAGAAATCGTCGATTTACATCCAATGAAGCCCATTGAGGTCGATGATCACTATGTTTTGATTGAAGATTTTATAAATCTATTTCAGCCATTTTAAGTCCAAACACATCATTTCTTATATATTTGAGTGAATTTGCATCTAACTTGGTAAGATATCGTCGATTTACATCCATCGCAGCCCATTGAGGTCGATGATCACTATGTTTTGATTGTAAATTTTCGAATTCTATTTCCGCCATTTTAAGTCCAAACACATCATATATTCGAGTGAATTTGCATCTAACATGGTAAGATATCTTCGATTTACATCCATTGAAGCCCATTGAGGTCGATGGTCACTCTGTTTTGATTGAATATTTTCGAAATCTATTTCCGCCATTTTAAGTCCAAACACATCACATATTTGAGTGAATTTGCATCTAACATGGTAAGATATCGTCGATTTACATCCATCGCAGCCCATTGAGATCGATGATCACTATGTTTTGATTGTACATTCTCGAATTTTATTTCCGCCATTTTAATTGCAAACACATCATATATTCGAGTGAATTTGCATCTAACATGGTAAACTATAGTCGATTTACATCCATTGAAGCCTATTGAGGTCGATGATCACTATGTTTTGATTGAACATTTTCGTAATTCATTTCCGCCAATTATAGTCCAAACACATCATATATTTGAGTGAATTTGCATCTAACATGGTAAGATATCGTCGATTTACATCCAATGAAGCCCATTGAGGTCGATGATCACTATGTTTTGATTGAACATTTTCGTAATTCATTTCCGCCAATTATAGTCCAAACACATCATATATTTGAGTGAATTTGCATCTAACATGGTAAGATATCGTCGATTTACATCCAATGAAGCCCATTGAGGTCGATGATCACTATGTTTTGATTGAACATTTTCGAAATCTATTTCCGCCACTTTAAGTCCAAACAAATCATATATTTGAATGAATTTGCATCTAACTTGCTAAGATATCGTCGATTAACATCCATTGGAGCCCATTGAGGTCGAGGATCACTATGTTTTGATTGAACATTTTCGAAATCTATTTCCGCCATTTTAAGTCCAAACAAATCATATATTTGAGTGAATTTGCATCTTACATGGTAAGAAATCGTCGATTTACATCCAATGAAGCCCATTGAGGTCGATGATCACTATGTTTTGATTGTAAATTTTCGAATTCTATTTCCGCCATTTTAAGTCCAAACACATCATATATTCTAGTGAATTTGCATCTAACATGGTAAGATATCTTCGATTTACATCCATTGAAGCCCATTGAGGTCGATGGTCACTCTGTTTTGATTGAATATTTTCGAAATCTATTTCCGCCATTTTAAGTCCAAACACATCACATATTTGAGTGAATTTGCATCTAACATGGTAAGATATCGTCGATTTACATCCATCGCAGCCCATTGTGATCGATGATCACTATGTTTTGATTGTAAATTCTCGAATTTTATTTCCGCCATTTTAATTGCAAACACATCATATATTCGAGTGAATTTGCATCTAACATGGTAAACTATAGTCGATTTACATCCATTGAAGCCTATTGAGGTCGATGTTCACTATGTTTTGATTGAACATTTTCGAAATTCATTTCTGCCAATTATAGTCCAAACACATCATATATTTGAGTGAATTTGCATCTAACATGGTAAGATATCGTCGATTTACATCCATCGCAGCCCATTGAGTTCGATGATCACTATGTTTTGATTGAACATTTTCGAAATCTATTTCCGCCATTTTAAGTCCAAACACATCATATACTTGAGTGAATTTGCATCTAACATGGTAAGATATCGTAGATTCACATCGAATGAAGCCCATTGAGGTCGATGATCACTATGTTTTGTTTGAACATTCTAGAAATCTATTTCCGCCATTTTAAGTCCAAACACATCATTTCTTATATATTTGAGTGAATTTGCATCTAACTTGGTGAGATATCGTCGATTTACATCCATCGCAGCCCATTGAGGTCGATGATCACTATGTTTTGATTGTAAATTTTCGAATTCTATTTCCGCCATTTTAAGTCCAAACACATCATATATTCGAGTGAATTTGCATCTAACATGGTAAGATATCTTCGATTTACATCCATTGAAGCCCATTGAGGTCGATGGTCACTCTGTTTTGATTGAATATTTTCGAAATCTATTTCCGCCATTTTAAGTCCAAACACATCACATATTTGAGTGCATTTGCATCTAATATGGTAAGATATCGTCGATTTACATTCATCGAAGCCGATTGAGGTCGATGGTCACTCTGTTTTGATTGATATTTTCAAAATATATTTCCGACATTTTAAGTCCAAACACATCATGTATTTGAGAGAATTTGCATCGAACATGGTAAGATATCGTCGATTTACATCCATTTAAGCCAATTGAGGTCGATGATCACTATGTTTTGATTGAACATTCTCGAAATCTATTTCCGCCATTTTAAGTCCAAACACATCATATACTTGAGTGAATTTGCATCTAACATGGTAAGATATCGTAGATTTACATCGAATGAAGCCCATTGAGGTCGATGATCACTATTTTTTTTTGAACATTCTAGAAATCTTTTTCCGCCATTTTAAGTCCAAACACATCATTTCTTATATATTTGAGTGAATTTGCATCTAAATTGGTAAGATGTCGTCGATTTACATCCATCGCAGCCCATTGAGGTCGATGATCACTATGTTTTGATTGTAAATTTTCGAATTCTATTTCCGCCATTTTAAGTCCAAACACATCATATATTCGAGTGAATTTGCATCTAACATGGTAGGATATCTTCGATTTACATCCATTGATGCCCATTGAGGTCGATGGTCACTCTGTATTGATTGAATATTTTCGAAATCTATTTCCGCCATTTTAAGTCCAAATACATCACATATTTGAGTGAATTTGCATCTAACATGGTAAGATATCGTCGATTTACGTCCATTGAAGCCGATTGAGGTCGATGGTCACTCTGTTTTGATTGATATTTTCGAAATATATTTCCGAAATTTTAAGTCCAAACACATCATGTATTTGAGAGAATTTGCATCGAACATGGTAAGATATCGTCGATTTACATCCATTTAAGCCAATTGAGGTCGATGATCACTATGTTTTGATTTAACATTTTCGAAATCTATTTCCGCCATTTTAAGTCCAAACAAATCATATCTTTGAGTGAATTTGCATCTAACATGGTAAAATATCGTCGATTTACATCCATTGAAGCCTATTGAGGTCGATGATCACTATGTTTTGTTTGAACATTTTAGAAATCTATTTCCGCCATTTTGAGTCCAAACACATCATAAATTTGAGTGCATTTGCATCTAACATGGTAAGATATCGTCGATTTACATCCAATGAAGCCCATTGAGGTCGATGATCACTATGTTTTGATTGAACATTTTCGAAATCTATTTCCGACATTTTGAGTCCAAACACATCATTTCTTATATATTCGAGTGAATTTCCATCTAACTTGGTGAGATATCGTCAATTTACATCCATTTAAGCCAATTGAGGTCGATGATCACTATATTTTGATTGAACATTTTCGAAATCTATATCCGCCATTTTAAGTCCAACCAAATCATATCTTTGAGTGAATTTGCATCTAACATGATAAAATATCGTCGATTTACATCCATTGAAGCCTATTGAGGTCGATGATCACTATGTTTTGATTGAACATTTTCGAAATTCATTTCCGCCAATTTGAGTCCGAACACATCATTTCTTATATATTCGAGTGAATTTGCATCTAACTTCGTGAGATATCGTCAATTTACATCCATTTAAGCCAATTGAGGTCGATGATCACTATGTTTTGATTGAACATTTTCGAAATCTATTTCCGCCATTTTAAGTGCAAACACATCATAAAACTTAGTGCATTTGCATCTAATATGGTAAGATATCGTCGATTTACATTCATCGAAGCCGATTGAGGTCGATGGTCACTCTGTTTTGATTGATATTTTCGAAATATATTTCCGACATTTTAAGTCCAAACACATCATGTATTTGAGAGAATTTGCATCGAACATGGTAAGATATCGTCGATTTACATCCATTTAAGCCAAATGAGTTCGATGATCACTATGTTTTGATTGAATATTCTCGAAATCTATTTCCGCCATTTTAAGTCCAAACACATCATTTCTTATATATTCGAGTGAATTTGCATCTAACTTGGTAAGATATCGTCGATTTACATCCATCGCAGCCCATTGAGGTCGATGGTCACTCTGTTTTGATTGAATATTTTCGAAATCTATTTCCGCCATTTTAATTCCAAACACATCACATATTTGAGTGAATTTGCATCTAACATGGTAAGATATCGTCGATTTACGTCCATTGAAGCCCATTGAGGTCGATGATCACTATGTTTTGATTGAACATTTTCGAAATCTATTTCCGACATTTTGAGTCCAAACACATCATTTCTTATATATTCGAGTGAATTTCCATCTAACTTGGTGAGATATCGTCAATTTACATCCATTTAAGCCAATTGAGGTCGATGATCACTATATTTTGATTGAACATTTTCGAAATCTATATCCGCCATTTTAAGTCCAACCAAATCATATCTTTGAGTGAATTTGCATCTAACATGATAAAATATCGTCGATTTACATCCATTGAAGCCTATTGAGGTCGATGATCACTATGTTTTGATTGAACATTTTCGAAATTCATTTCCGCCAATTTGAGTCCGAACACATCATTTCTTATATATTCGAGTGAATTTGCATCTAACTTGGTGAGATATCGTCAATTTACATCCATTTAAGCCAATTGAGGTCGAAGATCACTATGTTTTGATTGAACATTTTCGAAATCTATTTCCGCCATTTTAAGTGCAAACACATCATAAAACTTAGTGCATTTGCATCTAATATGGTAAGATATCGTCGATTTACATTCATCGAAGCCGATTGAGGTCGATGGTCACTCTGTTTTGATTGATATTTTCGAAATATATTTCCGACATTTTAAGTCCAAACACATCATGTATTTGAGAGAATTTGCATCGAACATGGTAAGATATCGTCGATTTACATCCATTTAAGCCAAATGAGGTCGATGATCACTATGTTTTGTTTGAATATTCTCGAAATCTATTTCCGCCATTTTAAGTCCAAACACATCATTTCTTATATATTCGAGTGAATTTGCATCTAACTTGGTAAGATATCGTCGATTTACATCCATCGCAGCCCATTGAGGTCGATGGTCACTCTGTTTTGATTGAATATTTTCGAAATCTATTTCCGCCATTTTAAGTCCAAACACATCACATATTTGAGTGCATTTGCATCTAATATGGTAAGATATCGTCGATTTACATTCATCGAAGCCGATTGAGGTCGATGGTCACTCTGTTTTGATTGATATTTTCAAAATATATTTCCGACATTTTAAGTCCAAACACATCATGTATTTGAGAGAATTTGCATCGAACATGGTAAGATATCGTCGATTTACATCCATTTAAGCCAATTGAGGTCGATGATCACTATGTTTTGATTGAACATTCTCGAAATCTATTTCCGCCATTTTAAGTCCAAACACATCATATACTTGAGTGAATTTGCATCTAACATGGTAAGATATCGTAGATTTACATCGAATGAAGCCCATTGAGGTCGATGATCACTATTTTTTTTTTGAACATTCTAGAAATCTTTTTCCGCCATTTTAAGTCCAAACACATCATTTCTTATATATTTGAGTGAATTTGCATCTAAATTGGTAAGATATCGTCGATATACATCCATCGCAGCCCATTGAGGTCGATGATCACTATGTTTTGATTGTAAATTTTCGAATTCTATTTCCGCCATTTTAAGTCCAAACACATCATATATTCGAGTGAATTTGCATCTAACATGGTAAGATATCTTCGATTTACATCCATTTAAGCCAATTGAGGTCGATGATCACTATGTTTTGATTGAACATTCTCGAAATCTATTTCCGCCATTTTAAGTCCAAACACATCATATACTTGAGTGAATTTGCATCTAACATGGTAAGATATCGTAGATTTACATCGAATGAAGCCCATTGAGGTCGATGATCACTATTTTTTTTTTGAACATTCTAGAAATCTTTTTCCGCCATTTTAAGTCCAAACACATCATTTCTTATATATTTGAGTGAATTTGCATCTAAATTGGTAAGATATCGTCGATATACATCCATCGCAGCCCATTGAGGTCGATGATCACTATGTTTTGATTGTAAATTTTCGAATTCTATTTCCGCCATTTTAAGTCCAAACACATCATATATTCGAGTGAATTTGCATCTAACATGGTAAGATATCTTCGATTTACATCCATTGATGCCCATTGAGGTCGATGGTCACTCTGTATTGATTGAATATTTTCGAAATCTATTTCCGCCATTTTAAGTCCAAATACATCACATATTTGAGTGAATTTGCATCTAACATGGTAAGATATCGTCGATTTACGTCCATTGAAGCCGATTGAGGTCGATGGTCACTCTGTTTTGATTGATATTTTCGAAATATATTTCCGACATTTTAAGTCCAAACACATCATGTATTTGAGAGAATTTGCATCGAACATGGTAAGATATCGTCGATTTACATCCATTTGAGCCAATTGAGGTCGATGATCACTATGTTTTGATTGAACATTTTCGAAATCTATTTCCGCCATTTTAAGTCCAAACAAATCATATCTTTGAGTGAATTTGCATCTAACATGGTAAAATATCGTCGATTTTCATCCATCGCAGCCCATTGAGGTCGATGGTCACTCTGTTTTGATTGAATATTTTCGAAATCTATTTTCGCCATTTTAATTCCAAACACATCACATATTTGAGTGAATTTGCATCTAACATGGTAAGATATCGTCGATTTACGTCCATTGAAGCCCATTGAGGTCGATGATCACTATGTTTTGATTGAACATTTTCGAAATCTATTTCCGACATTTTGAGTCCAAACACATCATTTCTTATATATTCGAGTGAATTTCCATCTAACTTGGTGAGATATCGTCAATTTACATCCATTTTAGCCAATTGAGGTCGATGATCACTATATTTTGATTGAACATTTTCGAAATCTATATCCGCCATTTTAAGTCCAACCAAATCATATCTTTGAGTGAATTTGCATCTATCATGATAAAATATCGTCGATTTACATCCATTGAAGCCTATTGAGGTCGATGATCACTATGTTTTGATTGAACATTTTCGAAATTCATTTCCGCCAATTTGAGTCCGAACACATCATTTCTTATATATTCGAGTGAATTTGCATCTAACTTGGTGAGATATCGTCAATTTACATCCATTTAAGCCAATTGAGGTCGATGATCACTATGTTTTGATTGAACATTTTCGAAATCTATTTCCGCCATTTTAAGTGCAAACACATCATAAAACTTAGTGCATTTGCATCTAATATGGTAAGATATCGTCGATTTACATTCATCGAAGCCGATTGAGGTCGATGGTCACTCTGTTTTGATTGATATTTTCGAAATATATTTCCGACATTTTAAGTCCAAACACATCATGTATTTGAGAGAATTTGCATCGAACATGGTAAGATATCGTCGATTTACATCCATTTAAGCCAAATGAGGTCGATGATCACTATGTTTTGATTGAACATTCTCGAAATCTATTTCCGCCATTTTAAGTCCAGACACATCATTTCTTATATATTCGAGTGAATTTGCATCTAACTTGGCAAGATATCGTCGATTTACATCCATCGCAGCCCATTGAGGTCGATGTTCACTCTGTTTTGATTGAATATTTTCGAAATCTATTTCCGCCATTTTAATTCCAAACACATCACATATTTGAGTGAATTTGCATCTAACATGGTAAGATATCGTCGATTTACGTCCATTGAAGCCCATTGAGGTCGATGATCACTATGTTTTGATTGAACATTTTCGAAATCTATTTCCGACATTTTGAGTCCAAACACATCATTTCTTATATATTCGAGTGAATTTCCATCTAACTTGGTGAGATATCGTCAATTTACATCCATTTAAGCCAATTGAGGTCGATGATCACTATATTTTGATTGAACATTTTCGAAATCTATATCCGCCATTTTAAGTCCAACCAAATCATATCTTTGAGTGAATTTGCATCTAACATGATAAAATATCGTCGATTTACATCCATTGAAGCCTATTGAGGTCGATGATCACTATGTTTTGATTGAACATTTTCGAAATTCATTTCCGCCAATTTGAGTCCGAACACATCATTTCTTATATATTCGAGTGAATTTGCATCTAACTTGGTGAGATATCGTCAATTTACATCCATTTAAGCCAATTGAGGTCGAAGATCACTATGTTTTGATTGAACATTTTCGAAATCTATTTCCGCCATTTTAAGTGCAAACACATCATAAAACTTAGTGCATTTGCATCTAATATGGTAAGATATCGTCGATTTACATTCATCGAAGCCGATTGAGGTCGATGGTCACTCTGTTTTGATTGATATTTTCGAAATATATTTCCGACATTTTAAGTCCAAACACATCATGTATTTGAGAGAATTTGCATCGAACATGGTAAGATATCGTCGATTTACATCCATTTAAGCCAAATGAGGTCGATGATCACTATGTTTTGTTTGAATATTCTCGAAATCTATTTCCGCCATTTTAAGTCCAAACACATCATTTCTTATATATTCGAGTGAATTTGCATCTAACTTGGTAAGATATCGTCGATTTACATCCATCGCAGCCCATTGAGGTCGATGGTCACTCTGTTTTGATTGAATATTTTCGAAATCTATTTCCGCCATTTTAAGTCCAAACACATCACATATTTGAGTGCATTTGCATCTAATATGGTAAGATATCGTCGATTTACATTCATCGAAGCCGATTGAGGTCGATGGTCACTCTGTTTTGATTGATATTTTCAAAATATATTTCCGACATTTTAAGTCCAAACACATCATGTATTTGAGAGAATTTGCATCGAACATGGTAAGATATCGTCGATTTACATCCATTTAAGCCAATTGAGGTCGATGATCACTATGTTTTGATTGAACATTCTCGAAATCTATTTCCGCCATTTTAAGTCCAAACACATCATATACTTGAGTGAATTTGCATCTAACATGGTAAGATATCGTAGATTTACATCGAATGAAGCCCATTGAGGTCGATGATCACTATTTTTTTTTTGAACATTCTAGAAATCTTTTTCCGCCATTTTAAGTCCAAACACATCATTTCTTATATATTTGAGTGAATTTGCATCTAAATTGGTAAGATATCGTCGATATACATCCATCGCAGCCCATTGAGGTCGATGATCACTATGTTTTGATTGTAAATTTTCGAATTCTATTTCCGCCATTTTAAGTCCAAACACATCATATATTCGAGTGAATTTGCATCTAACATGGTAAGATATCTTCGATTTACATCCATTTAAGCCAATTGAGGTCGATGATCACTATGTTTTGATTGAACATTCTCGAAATCTATTTCCGCCATTTTAAGTCCAAACACATCATATACTTGAGTGAATTTGCATCTAACATGGTAAGATATCGTAGATTTACATCGAATGAAGCCCATTGAGGTCGATGATCACTATTTTTTTTTTGAACATTCTAGAAATCTTTTTCCGCCATTTTAAGTCCAAACACATCATTTCTTATATATTTGAGTGAATTTGCATCTAAATTGGTAAGATATCGTCGATATACATCCATCGCAGCCCATTGAGGTCGATGATCACTATGTTTTGATTGTAAATTTTCGAATTCTATTTCCGCCATTTTAAGTCCAAACACATCATATATTCGAGTGAATTTGCATCTAACATGGTAAGATATCTTCGATTTACATCCATTGATGCCCATTGAGGTCGATGGTCACTCTGTATTGATTGAATATTTTCGAAATCTATTTCCGCCATTTTAAGTCCAAATACATCACATATTTGAGTGAATTTGCATCTAAAATGGTAAGATATCGTCGATTTACGTCCATTGAAGCCGATTGAGGTCGATGGTCACTCTGTTTTGATTGATATTTTCGAAATATATTTCCGACATTTTAAGTCCAAACACATCATGTATTTGAGAGAATTTGCATCGAACATGGTAAGATATCGTCGATTTACATCCATTTGAGCCAATTGAGGTCGATGATCACTATGTTTTGATTGAACATTTTCGAAATCTATTTCCGCCATTTTAAGTCCAAACAAATCATATCTTTGAGTGAATTTGCATCTAACATGGTAAAATATCGTCGATTTTCATCCATCGCAGCCCATTGAGGTCGATGGTCACTCTGTTTTGATTGAATATTTTCGAAATCTATTTTCGCCATTTTAATTCCAAACACATCACATATTTGAGTGAATTTGCATCTAACATGGTAAGATATCGTCGATTTACGTCCATTGAAGCCCATTGAGGTCGATGATCACTATGTTTTGATTGAACATTTTCGAAATCTATTTCCGACATTTTGAGTCCAAACACATCATTTCTTATATATTCGAGTGAATTTCCATCTAACTTGGTGAGATATCGTCAATTTACATCCATTTTAGCCAATTGAGGTCGATGATCACTATATTTTGATTGAACATTTTCGAAATCTATATCCGCCATTTTAAGTCCAACCAAATCATATCTTTGAGTGAATTTGCATCTATCATGATAAAATATCGTCGATTTACATCCATTGAAGCCTATTGAGGTCGATGATCACTATGTTTTGATTGAACATTTTCGAAATTCATTTCCGCCAATTTGAGTCCGAACACATCATTTCTTATATATTCGAGTGAATTTGCATCTAACTTGGTGAGATATCGTCAATTTACATCCATTTAAGCCAATTGAGGTCGATGATCACTATGTTTTGATTGAACATTTTCGAAATCTATTTCCGCCATTTTAAGTGCAAACACATCATAAAACTTAGTGCATTTGCATCTAATATGGTAAGATATCGTCGATTTACATTCATCGAAGCCGATTGAGGTCGATGGTCACTCTGTTTTGATTGATATTTTCGAAATATATTTCCGACATTTTAAGTCCAAACACATCATGTATTTGAGAGAATTTGCATCGAACATGGTAAGATATCGTCGATTTACATCCATTTAAGCCAAATGAGGTCGATGATCACTATGTTTTGATTGAACATTCTCGAAATCTATTTCCGCCATTTTAAGTCCAGACACATCATTTCTTATATATTCGAGTGAATTTGCATCTAACTTGGCAAGATATCGTCGATTTACATCCATCGCAGCCCATTGAGGTCGATGTTCACTCTGTTTTGATTGAATATTTTCGAAATCTATTTCCGCCATTTTAATTCCAAACACATCACATATTTGAGTGAATTTGCATCTAACATGGTAAGATATCGTCGATTTACGTCCATTGAAGCCCATTGAGGTCGATGATCACTATGTTTTGATTGAACATTTTCGAAATCTATTTCCGACATTTTGAGTCCAAACACATCATTTCTTATATATTCGAGTGAATTTCCATCTAACTTGGTGAGATATCGTCAATTTACATCCATTTAAGCCAATTGAGGTCGATGATCACTATATTTTGATTGAACATTTTCGAAATCTATATCCGCCATTTTAAGTCCAACCAAATCATATCTTTGAGTGAATTTGCATCTAACATGATAAAATATCGTCGATTTACATCCATTGAAGCCTATTGAGGTCGATGATCACTATGTTTTGATTGAACATTTTCGAAATTCATTTCCGCCAATTTGAGTCCGAACACATCATTTCTTATATATTCGAGTGAATTTGCATCTAACTTGGTGAGATATCGTCAATTTACATCCATTTAAGCCAATTGAGGTCGAAGATCACTATGTTTTGATTGAACATTTTCGAAATCTATTTCCGCCAATTTAAGTGCAAACACATCATAAAACTTAGTGCATTTGCATCTAATATGGTAAGATATCGTCGATTTACATTCATCGAAGCCGATTGAGGTCGATGGTCACTCTGTTTTGATTGATATTTTCGAAATATATTTCCGACATTTTAAGTCCAAACACATCATGTATTTGAGAGAATTTGCATCGAACATGGTAAGATATCGTCGATTTACATCCATTTAAGCCAAATGAGGTCGATGATCACTATGTTTTGATTGAACATTCTCGAAATCTTTTTCCGCCATTTTAAGTCCAAACACATCATTTCTTATATATTCGAGTGAATTTGCATCTAACTTGGTAAGATATCGTCGATTTACATCCATCGCAGCCCATTGAGGTCGATGGTCACTCTGTTTTGATTGAATATTTTCGAAATCTATTTCCGCCATTTTAATTCCAAACACATCACATATTTGAGTGAATTTGCATCTAACATGGTAAGATATCGTCGATTTACGTCCATTGAAGCCGATTGAGGTCGATGGTCACTCTGTTTTGATTGATATTTTCGAAATATATTTCCGACATTTTAAGTCCAAACACATCATGTATTTGAGAGAATTTGCATCGAACATGGTAAGATATCGTCGATTTACATCCATTTAAGCCAATTGAGGTCGATTATCACTATGTTTTGAGTGAACATTTTCGAAATCTATTTCCGCCATTTTAAGTCCAAACAAATCATATATTTGAGTGAATTTGCATCTAACTTGCTAAGATATCGTCGATTTACATCTATTGAAGCCCATTGAGATCGAAGATCACTATATTTTGATTGAACATTTTCGAAATCTATGTCCGCCATTTTAAGTCCAACCAAGTCATATCTTTGAGTGAATTTGCATCTAACATGGTAAAATATCGTCGATTTACATCCATTGAAGCCTATTGAGGTCGAAGATCACTATGTTTTGTTTGAACATTTTAGAAATCTATTTCCGCCATTTTGAGTCCAAACACATCATAAATTTGAGTGCATTTGCATCTAACATGGTAAGATATCGTCGATTTACATCCAATTACATTTACATTTACATTTTCGAAATCTATTTCCGACATTTTGAGTCCAAACACATCATTTCTTATATATTCGAGTGAATTTGCATCTAACTTGGTGAGATATCGTCGATTTACATCCATTTAAGCCAATTGAGGTCGAAGATAACTATATTTTGATTGAACATTTTCGAAATCTATGTCCGCCATTTTAAGTCCAACCAAATCATATCTTTGAGTGAATTTGCATCTAACATGGTAAAATATCGTCGATTTACATCCATTGAAGCCTATTGAGGTCGAAGATCACTATGTTTTGATTGAACATTTTCGAAATCTATTTCCGCCACTTTAAGTCCAAACAAATCATATATTTGAGTGAATTTGCATCTAACTTGCTAAGATATCGTCGATTTACATCCATTGAAGCCCATTGAGGTCGAAGATCACTATGTTTTGATTGAACATTTTCGAAATCTATTTCCGCCATTTTGAGTCCAAACACATCATTACTTATATATTTGAGTGAATTTGCATCCAACTTGGTAAGATATCGTCGATTTACATCCATCGCAGCCCATTGAGGTCGATGATCACTATGTTTTGATTGAACATTTTCGAAATCTATTTCCTCCATTTTAAGTCCAAACACATCATATACTTAAGTGAATTTGCATCTAACATGGTAAGATATCGTCGATTTACATTCATTGAAGCCGATTGAGGTCGATGGTCACTCTGTTTTGATTGAATATTTTAGAAATCTATTTCCGACATTTTGAGTCCAAACACATCATTTCTTATATATTCGAGTGAATTTCCATCTAACTTGGTGAGATATCGTCAATTTACATCCATTTAAGCCAATTGAGGTCGATGATCACTATATTTTGATTGAACATTTTCGAAATCTATATCCGCCATTTTAAGTCCAACCAAATCATATCTTTGAGTGAATTTGCATCTATCATGATAAAATATCGTCGATTTACATCCATTGAAGCCTATTGAGGTCGATGATCACTATGTTTTGATTGAACATTTTCGAAATTCATTTCCGCCAATTTGAGTCCGAACACATCATTTCTTATATATTCGAGTGAATTTGCATCTAACTTGGTGAGATATCGTCAATTTACATCCATTTAAGCCAATTGAGGTCGATGATCACTATGTTTTGATTGAACATTTTCGAAATCTATTTCCGCCATTTTAAGTGCAAACACATCATAAAACTTAGTGCATTTGCATCTAATATGGTGAGATATCGTCGATTTACATTCATCGAAGCCGATTGAGGTCGATGGTCACTCTGTTTTGATTGATATTTTCGAAATATATTTCCGACATTTTAAGTCCAAACACATCATGTATTTGAGAGAATTTGCATCGAACATGGTAAGATATCGTCGATTTACATCCATTTAAGCCAAATGAGGTCGATGATCACTATGTTTTGATTGAACATTCTCGAAATCTATTTCCGCCATTTTAAGTCCAAACACATCATTTCTTATATATTCGAGTGAATTTGCATCTAACTTGGTAAGATATCGTCGATTTACATCCATCGCAGCCCATTGAGGTCGATGTTCTCTCTGTTTTGATTGAATATTTTCGAAATCTATTTCCGCCATTTTAATTCCAAACACATCACATATTTGAGTGAATTTGCATCTAACATGGTAAGATATCGTCGATTTACGTCCATTGAAGCCCATTGAGGTCGATGATCACTATGTTTTGATTGAACATTTTCGAAATCTATTTCCGACATTTTGAGTCCAAACACATCATTTCTTATATATTCGAGTGAATGTCCATCTAACTTGGTGAGATATCGTCAATTTACATCCATTTAAGCCAATTGAGGTCGATGATCACTATATTTTGATTGAACATTTTCGAAATCTATATCCGCCATTTTAAGTCCAACCAAATCATATCTTTGAGTGAATTTGCATCTAACATGATAAAATATCGTCGATTTACATCCATTGAAGCCTATTGAGGTCGATGATCACTATGTTTTGATTGAACATTTTCGAAATTCATTTCCGCCAATTTGAGTCCGAACACATCATTTCTTATATATTCGAGTGAATTTGCATCTAACTTGGTGAGATATCGTCAATTTACATCCATTTAAGCCAATTGAGGTCGAAGATCACTATGTTTTGATTGAACATTTTCGAAATCTATTTCCACCATTTTAAGTCCAAACACATCATTTCTTATATATTCGAGTGAATTTGCATCTAACTTGGTAAGATATCGTCGATTTACATCCATCGCAGCCCATTGAGGTCGATGGTCACTCTGTTTTGATTGAATATTTTCGAAATCTATTTCCGCCATTTTAATTCCAAACACATCACATATTTGAGTGAATTTGCATCTAACATGGTAAGATATCGTCGATTTACGTCCATTGAAGCCGATTGAGGTCGATGGTCACTCTGTTTTGATTGATATTTTCGAAATATATTTCCGACATTTTAAGTCCAAACACATCATGTATTTGAGAGAATTTGCATCGAACATGGTAAGATATCGTCGATTTACATCCATTTAAGCCAATTGAGGTCGATTATCACTATGTTTTGATTGTAAATTCTCGAATTTTATTTCCGCCATTTTAATTGCAAACACATCATATATTCGAGTGAATTTGCATCTAACATGGTAAACTATAGTCGATTTACATCCATTGAAGCCTATTGAGGTCGATGATCACTATGTTTTGAGTGAACATTTTCGAAATCTATTTCCGCCATTTTAAGTCCAAACACATCATATATTTGAGTGGATTTGCATCTAACTTGCTAAGATATCGTCGATTTACATCTATTGAAGCCCATTGAGATCGAAGATCACTATATTTTGATTGAACATTTTCGAAATCTATGTCCGCCATTTTAAGTCCAACCAAATCATATCTTTGAGTGAATTTGCATCTAACATGGTAAAATATCGTCGATTTACATCCATTGAAGCCTATTGAGGTCGAAGATCACTATGTTTTGTTTGAACATATTAGAAATCTATTTCCGCCATTTTGAGTCCAAACACATCATAAATTTGAGTGCATTTGCATCTAACATAGTAAGATATCGTCGATTTATATCCAATGAAGCCCATTGATGTCGATGATCACTATGTTTTGATTGAACATTTTCGAAATATATTTCCGACATTTTAAGTCCAAACACATCATGTATTTGAGAGAATTTGCATCGAACATGGTAAGATATCGTCGATTTACATCCATTCAAGCCAATTGAGGTCGATTATCACTATGTTTTGAGTGAACATTTTCGAAATCTATTTCCGCCATTTTAAGTCCATACAAATCATATATTTGAGTGAATTTGCATCTAACTTGCTAAGATATCGTCGATTTACATCTATTGAAGCCAATTGAGATCGAAGATCACTATATTTTGATTGAACATTTTCGAAATCTATGTCCGCCATTTTAAGTCCAACCAAATCATATCTTTGAGTGAATTTGCATCTAACATGGTAAAATATCGTCGATTTACATCCATTGAAGCCTATTGAGGTCGAAGATCACTATGTTTTGTTTGAACATTTTAGAAATCTATTTCCGCCATTTTGAGTCCAAACACATCATAAATTTGAATGCATTTGCATCTAACATAGTAAGATATCGTCGATTTACATCCAATGAAGCCCATTGAAGTCGATGATCACTATGTTTTGTTTGAACATTTTAGAAATCAGTTACCGCCATTTTGAGTCCAAACACATCATAAATTTGAGTGCATTTGCATCTAACATGGTAAGATATCGTCGATTTACATCCATTGAAGCCTATTGAGGTCGAAGATCACTATGTTTTGATTGAACATTTTCGAAATCTATTTCCGCCACTTTAAGTCCAAACAAATCATATATTTGAGTGAATTTGCATCTAACTTGCTAAGATATCGTCGATTTACATCCATTGAAGCCCATTGAGGTCGAAGATCACTATGTTTTGATTGAACATTTTCGAAATCTATTTCCGCCATTTTAAGTCCAAACACATCATATATTCGAGTGAATTTGCATCTAACATGGTAAGATATCTTTGATTTACATCCATTGTAGCCCATTGAGGTCGATGGTCACTCTGTTTTGATTGAATATTTTCGAAATCTATTTCCGCCATTTTAAGTCCAAACACATCATATATTTGAGTGAATTTGCATCTAACATGGTAATATATCGTCGATTTACATTCATTGAAGCCGATTGAGGTCGATGGTCACTCTGTTTTGATTGAATATTTTAGAAATCTATTTCCGCCATTTTGAGTCCAAACACATCATTTCTTATATATTTGAGTGAATTTGCATATAACTTGGTAAGATATCGTCGATTTACATCCATCGCAGCCCATTGAGGTCGATGATCACTATGTTTTGATTGAACATTTTCGAAATCTATTTCCGCCATTTTAAGTCCAAACACATCATATACTTGAGTGAATTTGCATCTAACATGGTAAGATATCGTCGATTTACATTCATTGAAGCCGATTGAGGTCGATGGTCACTCTGTTTTGATTGAATATTTTAGAAATCTATTTCCGCCATTTTGAGTCCAAACACATCATTTCTTATATATTTGAGTGAATTTGCATCTAACTTGGTAAGATATCGTCGATTTACATCCATCGTAGCCCATTGAGGTCGATGATCACTATGTTTTGTTTGAACATTCTAGAAATCTATTTCCGTCATTTTGAGTCCAAACACATCATAAATTTGAGTGCATTTGCATCTAACATGGTAAGATATCGTCGATTTACATCCAATGAAGCCCATTGAGGTCGATGATCACTATGTTTTGATTGAATATTTTCGAAATTTATTTCCGACATTTTGAGTCCAAACACATCATTTCTTATATATTCGAGTGAATTTGCATCTAACTTGGTGAGATATCGTCAAATTACATCCATTTAAGCCAATTGAGGTCGATGATCACAATGTTTTGATTGAACATTTTCGAAATCTATTTCCGCCACTTTAAGTCCAAACAAATCATATATTTGAGTGAATTTGCATCTAACTTGCTAAGATATCGTCGATTAACATTCATTGAAGCCCATTGAGGTCGAAGATCACTATGTTTTGATTGAACATTTTCGAAATCTATTTCCGCCATTTTAAGTCCAAACAAATCATATATTTGAGTGAATTTGCATCTAACATGGTAAATTTGTCGTCGATTTACATCCATTGAAGCCTATTGAGGTCAATGATCACTATGTTTTGATTGAAGATTTTATAAATCTATTTCCGCCATTTTAAGTCCAAACACATCATTTCTTATATATTTGAGTGAATTTGCATCTAACTTGGTAAGATATCGTCGATTTACATCCATCGCAGCCCATTGAGTTCGATGATCACTATGTTTTGATTGAAGATTTTATAAATCTATTTCCGCCATTTTAAGTCCAAACACATCATATACTTGAGTGAATTTGCATCTTACATGGTAAGATATCGTCGATTTACATTCATTGAAGCCGATTGAGGTCGATGGTCACTCTGTTTTGATTGAATATTTTAGAAATCTATTTCCGCCATTTTGAGTCCAAACACATCATTTCTTATATATTTGAGTGAATTTGCATCTAACTTGGTAAGATATCGTCGATTTACATCCATCGCAGCCCATTGAGGTCGATGATCACTATGTTTTGATTGAACATTTTCGAAATCTATTTCCGACATTTTGAGTCCAAACACATCATATACTTAAGTGAATTTGCATCTAACATGGTAAGATATCGTAGATTCACATCGAATGAAGCCCATTGAGGTCGATGATCACTATGTTTTGTTTGAACATTCTAGAAACCTATTTCAGCCATTTTTAGTCCAAACACATCATTTCTTATATATTTGAGTGAATTTGCATCTAACTTGGTAAGATATCGTCGATTTACATCCAGCGCAGCCCATTGAGGTCGATGATCACTATGTTTTGATTGTAAATTTTCGAATTCTATTTCCGCCATTTTAAGTCCAAACACATCATATATTCGAGTGAATTTGCATCTAACATGGTAAGATATCTTCGATTTACATCCATTGAAGCCCATTGAGGTCGATGGTCACTCTGTTTTGATTGAATATTTTCGAAATCTATTTCCGCCATTTTAAGTCCAAACACATCACATATTTGAGTGAATTTGCATCTTACATGGTAAGATATCGTCGATTTACATCCATCGCAGCCCATTGAGGTCGATGATCACTATGTTTTGATTGAACATTTTCGAAATCTATTTCCGACATTTTGAGTCCAAACACATCATATACTTAAGTGAATTTGCATCTAACATGGTAAGATATCGTAGATTCACATCGAATGAAGCCCATTGAGGTCGATGATCACTATGTTTTGTTTGAACATTCTAGAAACCTATTTCAGCCATTTTTAGTCCAAACACATCATTTCTTATATATTTGAGTGAATTTGCATCTAACTTGGTAAGATATCGTCGATTTACATCCAGCGCAGCCCATTGAGGTCGATGATCACTATGTTTTGATTGTAAATTTTCGAATTCTATTTCCGCCATTTTAAGTCCAAACACATCATATATTCGAGTGAATTTGCATCTAACATGGTAAGATATCTTCGATTTACATCCATTGAAGCCCATTGAGGTCGATGGTCACTCTGTTTTGATTGAATATTTTCGAAATCTATTTCCGCCATTTTAAGTCCAAACACATCACATATTTGAGTGAATTTGCATCTTACATGGTAAGATATCGTCGATTTACATCCATCGCAGCCCATTGAGGTCGATGATCACTATGTTTTGATTGAACATTTTCGAAATCTATTTCCGACATTTTGAGTCCAAACACATCATATACTTAAGTGAATTTGCATCTAACATGGTAAGATATCGTAGATTCACATCGAATGAAGCCCATTGAGGTCGATGATCACTATGTTTTGTTTGAACATTCTAGAAACCTATTTCAGCCATTTTTAGTCCAAACACATCATTTCTTATATATTTGAGTGAATTTGCATCTAACTTGGTAAGATATCGTCGATTTACATCCAGCGTAGCCCATTGAGGTCGATGATCACTATGTTTTGATTGTAAATTTTCGAATTCTATTTCCGCCATTTTAAGTCCAAACACATCATATATTCGAGTGAATTTGCATCTAACATGGTAAGATATCTTCGATTTACATCCATTGAAGCCCATTGAGGTCGATGGTCACTCTGTTTTCATTGAATATTTTCGAAATCTATTTCCGCCATTTTAAGTCCAAACACATCACATATTTGAGTGAATTTGCATCTAACATGGTAAGATATCGTCGATTTACATCCATCGCAGCCCATTGAGATCGATGATCACTATGTTTTGATTGTAAATTCTCGAATTTTATTTCCGCCATTTTAATTGCAAGCACATCATATATTCGAGTGAATTTGCATCTAACATGGTAAACTATAGTCGATTTACATCCATTGAAGCCTATTGAGGTCGAAGATCACTATATTTTGATTGAACATTTTCGAAATCTATGTCCGCCATTTTAAGTCCAACCAAATCATATCTTTGAGTGAATTTGCATCTAACATGAAAAAATATCGTCGATTCACATCCATTGAAGCCTATTGAGGTCGAAGATCACTATGTTTAGTTTGAACATTTTAGAAATCTATTTCCGCCATTTTGAGTCCAAACACATCATAAATTTGAGTGCATTTGCATCTAACATAGTAAGATATCGTAGATTTACATCCAATGAAGCCCATTGATGTCGATGATCACTATGTTTTGATTGAACATTTTCGAAATATATTTCCGACATTTTAAGTCCAAACACATCATGTATTTGAGAGAATTTGCATCGAACATGGTAAGATATCGTCGATTTACATCCATTCAAGCCAATTGAGGTCGATTATCACTATGTTTTGAGTGAACATTTTCGAAATCTATTTCCGCCATTTTGAGTCCAAACAAATCATATATTTGAGTGAATTTGCATCTAACTTGCTAAGATATCGTCGATTTACATCTATTGAAGCCAATTGAGATCGAAGATCACTATATTTTGATTGAACATTTTCGAAATCTATGTCCGCCATTTTAAGTCCAACCAAATCATATCTTTGAGTGAATTTGCATCTAACATGGTAAAATATCGTCGATTTACATCCATTGAAGCCTATTGAGGTCGAAGATCACTATGTTTTGATTGAACATTTTCGAAATCTATTTCCGCAATTTTAAGTCCAAACACATCATATATTCGAGTGAATTTGCATCTAACATGGTAAGATATCTTTGATTTACATCCATTGTAGCGCATTGAGGTCGATGGTCACTCTGTTTTGATTGAATATTTTCGAAATCTATTTCCGCCATTTTAAGTCCAAACACATCATATATTTGAGTGAATTTGCATCTAACATGGTAAGATATCGTCGATTTACATTCATTGAAGCCGATTGAGGTCGATGGTCACTCTGTTTTGATTGAATATTTTAGAAATCTATTTCCGCCATTTTGAGTCCAAACACATCATTTCTTATATATTTGAGTGAATTTGCATCCAACTTGGTAAGATATCGTCGATTTACATCCATCGCAGCCCATTGAGGTCGATGATCACTATGTTTTGATTGAACATTTTCGAAATCTATTTCCGCCATTTTAAGTCCAAACACATCATATACTTGAGTGAATTTGCATCTAACATGGTAAGATATCGTCGATTTACATTCATTGAAGCCGATTGAGGTCGATGGTCACTCTGTTTTGATTGAATATTTTAGAAATCTATTTCCGCCATTTTGAGTCCAAACACATCATTTCTTATATATTTGAGTGAATTTGCATCTAACTTGGTAAGATATCGTCGATTTACATTCATTGAAGCCGATTGAGGTCGATGGTCACTCTGTTTTGATTGAATATTTTAGAAATCTATTTCCGCCATTTTGAGTCCAAACACATCATTTCTTATATATTTGAGTGAATTTGCATCCAACTTGGTAAGATATCGTCGATTTACATCCATCGCAGCCCATTGAGGTCGATGATCACTATGTTTTGATTGAACATTTTCGAAATCTATTTCCGCCATTTTAAGTCCAAACACATCATATACTTGAGTGAATTTGCATCTAACATGGTAAGATATCGTCGATTTACATTCATTGAAGCCGATTGAGGTCGATGGTCACTCTGTTTTGATTGAATATTTTAGAAATCTATTTCCGCCATTTTGAGTCCAAACACATCATTTCTTATATATTTGAGTGAATTTGCATCTAACTTGGTAAGATATCGTCGATTTACATCCATCGTAGCCCATTGAGGTCGATGATCACTATGTTTTGTTTGAACATTCTAGAAATCTATTTCCGTCATTTTGAGTCCTAACACATCATTCCTTATATATTTGAGTGAATTTGCATCTAACTTGGTAAGATATCGTCGATTTACATTCATTGAAGCCGATTGAGGTCGATGGTCACTCTGTTTTGATTGAATATTTTAGAAATCTATTTCCGACATTTTGAGTCCAAACACATCATTTCTTATATATTCGAGTGAATTTGCATCTAACTTGGTGAGATATCGTCAATTTACATCCATTTAAACCAATTGAGGTCGATGATCACCATGTTTTGATTGAACATTTTCGAAATCTATTTCCGCCACTTTAAGTCCAAACAAATCATATATTTGAGTGAATTTGCATCTAACTTGCTAAGATATCGTCGATTTACATCCATCGCAGCCCATTGAGGTCGATGATCACTATGTTTTGATTGAACATTTTCGAAATCTATTTCCGACATTTTGAGTCCAAACACATCATATACTTAAGTGAATTTGCATCTAACATGGTAAGATATCGTAGATTTACATCGAATGAAGCCCATTGAGGTCGATGATCACTATGTTTTGTTTGAACATTCTAGAAACCTATTTCAGCCATTTTTAGTCCAAACACATCATTTCTTATATATTTGAGTGAATTTGCATCTAACTTGGTAAGATATCGTCGATTTACATCCAGCGCAGCCCATTGAGGTCGATGATCACTATGTTTTGATTGTAAATTTTCGAATTCTATTTCCGCCATTTTAAGTCCAAACACATCATATATTCGAGTGAATTTGCATCTAACATGGTAAGATATCTTCGATTTACATCCATTGAAGCCCATTGAGGTCGATGGTCACTCTGTTTTGATTGAATATTTTCGAAATCTATTTCCGCCATTTTAAGTCCAAACACATCACATATTTGAGTGAATTTGCATCTAACATGGTAAGATATCGTCGATTTACATCCATCGCAGCCCATTGAGATCGATGATCACTATGTTTTGATTGTAAATTCTCGAATTTTATTTCCGCCATTTTAATTGCAAGCACATCATATATTCGAGTGAATTTGCATCTAACATGGTAAACTATAGTCGATTTACATCCATTGAAGCCTATTGAGATCGATGATCACTATGTTTTGATTGAACATTTTCGAAATCTATTTCCGACATTTTGAGTCCAAACACATAATTTCTTATATATTCGAGTGAATTTGCATCTAACTTGGTGAGATATCGTCAATTTACATCCATTTAAGCCAATTGAGGTCGATGATCACTATGTTTTGATTGAACATTTTCGAAATCTATTTCCGCCATTTTAAGTCCAAACAAATCATATATTTGAGTGAATTTGCATCTAACTAGCTAAGATATCGTCGATTTACATCTATTGAAGCCCATTGAGGCCGAAGATCACTATATTTTGATTGAACATTTTCGAAATCTATGTCCGCCATTTTAAATCCAACCAAATCATATCTTTGAGTGAATTTGCCTCTAACATGGTAAAATATCGTCGATTTACATCCATTGAAGCCCATTGAGGTCGAAGATCACTCTGTATTGATTGAATATTTTCGAAATCTATTTCCGCCATTTTGAGTCCAAACACATCATAAATTTGAGTGCATTTGCATCTAACATGGTAAGATATCGTCGATTTACATCCATTGAAGCCAATTGAAGTAGATGATCACTATGTTTTGATTGAACATTTTCGAAATCTATTTCCGAAATTTTGAGTCCAAACACATCATTTCTTATATATTCGAGTGAATTTGCATCTAACTTGGTGAGATATCGTCAACTTACATCCATTTAAGCCAATTGAGGTCGATGATCACTATGTTTTGATTGAACATTTTCGAAATCTATTTCCGCCATTTTAAGTCCAAACAAATCATATATTTGAGTGAATTTGCATCTAACTTGCTAAGATATCGTCGATTTACATCTATTGAAGCCCATTGAGCTCGAAAATCACTATATTTTGATTGAACATTTTCGAAATCTATGTCCGCCATTTTAAGTCCAACCAAATCATATCTTTGAGTGAATTTGCATCTAACATGGTAAAATATCGTCGATATACATCCATTGAAGCCTATTGAGGTCGATGATCACTATGTTTTGTTTGAACATTTTAGAAATCTATTTCCGCCATTTTGAGTCCAAACACATCATAAATTTGAGTGCATTTGCATCTAACATGGTAAGATATCGTCGATTTACATCCATTGAAGCCAATTGAAGTCGATGATCACTATGTTTTGATTGAACATTTTCGAAATCTATTTCCGAAATTTTGAGTCCAAACACATCATTTCTTATATATTCGAGTGAATTTGCATCTAACTTGGTGAGATATCGTCAATTTACATCCATTTAAGCCAATTGAGGTCGATGATAATATGTTTTGATTGAACATTTTCGAAATCTATTTCCGCCATTTTAAGTCCAAACAAATCATATATTTGAGTGAATTTGCATCTAACTTGGTAAGATATCGTCGATTTACATCCATCGCAGCCCATTGAGGTCGATGATCACTATGTTTTGATTGAACATTTTCGAAATCTATTTCCGACATTTTGAGTCCAAACACATCATATACTTAAGTGAATTTGCATCTAACATGGTAAGATATCGTAGATTTACATCGAATGAAGCCCATTGAGGTCGATGATCACTATGTTTTGTTTGAACATTCTAGAAACCTATTTCAGCCATTTTTAGTCCAAACACATCATTTCTTATATATTTGAGTGAATTTGCATCTAACTTGGTAAGATATCGTCGATTTACATCCAGCGCAGCCCATTGAGGTCGATGATCACTATGTTTTGATTGTAAATTTTCGAATTCTATTTCCGCCATTTTAAGTCCAAACACATCACATATTTGAGTGAATTTGCATCTAACATGGTAAGATATCGTCGATTTACATCCATCGCAGCCCATTGAGATCGATGATCACTATGTTTTGATTGTAAATTCTCGAATTTTATTTCCGCCATTTTAATTGCAAGCACATCATATATTCGAGTGAATTTGCATCTAACATGGTAAACTATAGTCGATTTACATCCATTGAAGCCTATTGAGGTCGATGATCACTATGTTTTGATTGAACATTTTCGAAATTCATTTCCGCCAATTATAGTCCAAACACATCATATATTTGAGTGAATTTGCATCTAACATGGTAAGATATCGTCGATTTACATCCAATGAAGCCCATTGAGGTCGATGATCACTATGTTTTGATTGAATATTTTCGAAATCTATTTCCGACATTTTGAGTCCAAACACATCATTTCTTATATATTCGAGTGAATTTGCATCTAACTTGGTGAGATATCGTCAATTTACATCCATTTAAGCCAATTGAGGTCGATGATCACTATGTTTTGATTGAACATTTTCGAAATCTATTTCCGCCATTTTAAGTCCAAACAAATCATATCTTTGAGTGAATTTGCCTCTAACATGGTAAAATATCGTCGATTTACATCCATTGAAGCCCATTGAGGTCGAAGATCACTCTGTATTGATTGAATATTTTCGAAATCTATTTCCGCCATTTTAAGTCCAAATACATCACATATTTGAGTGAATTTGCATCTAACATGGTAAGATATCGTCGATTTACGTCCATTTAAGCCAATTGAGGTCGATGATCACTATGTTTTGATTGAACATTTTCCAAATCTATTTCCGAAATTTTGAGTCCAAACACATCATTTCTTATATATTCGAGTGAATTTGCATCTAACTTGGTGAGATATCGTCAATTTACATCCATTTAAGCCAATTGAGGTCGATGATCACTATGTTTTGATTGAACATTCTCGAAATCTATTTCCGCCATTTTAAGTCCAAACAAATCATATATTTGAGTGAATTTGCATCTAACTAGCTAAGATATCGTCGATTTACATCTATTGAAGCCCATTGAGGTCGAAGATCAATATATTTTGATTGAACATTTTCGAAATCTATGTCCGCCATTTTAAATCCAACCAAATCATATCTTTGAGTGAATTTGCCTCTAACATGGTAAATTATCGTCGATTTACATCCATTGAAGCCCATTGAGGTCGATGGTCACTCTGTTTTGATTGATATTTTCGAAATATATTTCCGACATTTTAAGTCCAAACACATCATGTATTTGAGAGAATTTGCATCGAACATGGTAAGATATCGTCGATTTACATCCATTTAAGCCAATTGAGGTCGATGATCACTATGTTTTGATTGAACATTTTCGAAATCTATTTCCGCCATTTTAAGTCCAAACAAATCATATATTTGAGTGAATTTGCATCTAACTTGCTAAGATATCGTCTATTTACATCTATTGAAGCCCATTGAGCTCGAAAATCACTATATTTTGATTGAACATTTTCGAAATCTATGTCCGCCATTTTAAGTCCAACCAAATCATATCTTTGAGTGAATTTGCATCTAACATGGTAAAATATCGTCGATATACATCCATTGAAGCCTATTGAGGTCGATGATCACTATGTTTTGATTGAACATTTTCGAAATCTATTTCCGACATTTTGAGTCCAAACACATCATTCCTTATATATTTGAGTGAATTTGCATCTAACTTGGTAAGATATCGTCGATTTACATCCATTGAAGCCCATTGAAGTCGATGATCACTATGTTTTGTTTGAACATTTTAGAAATCTATTTCCGCCATTTTGAGTCCAAACACATCATAAATTTGAGTGCATTTGCATCTAACATGGTAAGATATCGTCGATTTACATCCAATGAAGCCCATTGAGGTCGATGATCACTATGTTTTGATTGGACATTTTCCAAATCTATTTCCGAAATTTTGAGTCCAAACACATCATTTCTTATATATTCGAGTGAATTTGCATCTAACTTGGTGAGATATCGTCAATTTACATCCATTTAAGCCAATTGAGGTCGATGATCACTATGTTTTTATTGAACATTTTTGAAATTCATTTCCGCCAATTTAAGTCCAAACACATCATATATTTGAGTGAATTTGCATGTAACATGGTAAGATATCGTCGATTTACATCTATTCAAGCCCATTGAGGTCGAAGATCACTATATGTTGATTGAACATTTTCGAAATCTATGTCCGCCATTTTAAGTCCAACCAAATCATATCTTTGAGTGAATTTGCATCTAACATGGTAAAATATCGTCGATTTACATCCATTGAAGCCTATTGAGGTCGATGATCACTATGTTTTGATTGAACATTTTCGAAATTCATTTCCGCCAATTTAAGTCCAAACACATCATAAATTTGAATGCAATTGCATCTAACATAGTAAGATATCGTCGATTTACATCCAACGAAGCCCATTGATGTCGATGATCACTATGTTTTGATTGAACATTTTCGAAATCTATTTCCGACATTTTGAGTCCAAACACATCATTCCTTATATATTTGAGTGAATTTGCATCTAACTTGGTAAGATATCGTCGATTTACATCCAATGAAGCCCATTGAAGTCGATGATCACTATGTTTTGTTTGAACATTTTAGAAATCAGTTTCCGCCATTTTGAGTCCAAACACATCATAAATTTGAGTGCATTTGCATCTAACATGGTAAGATATCGTCGATTTACATCCAATGAAGCCCATTGAGGTCGATGATCACTATGTTTTGATTGAACATTTTCGAAATCTATTTCCGACATTTTGAGTCCAAACACATCATTTCTTATATATTCGAGTGAATTTGCATCTAACTTGGTGAGATATCGTCAATTTACATCCATTTAAGCCAATTGAGGTCGATGATCACCATGTTTTGATTGAACATTTTCGAAATCTATTTCCGCCACTTTAAGTCCAAACAAATCATATATTTGAGTGAATTTGCATCTAACTTGCTAAGATATCGTCGATTTACATCCATTGAAGCCCATTGAGGGCGAAGATCACTATGTTTTGATTGAACATTTTCGAAATCTATTTCCGCCATTTTAAGTCAAAACAAATCATATATTTGAGTGAATTTGCATCTAACATGGTAAGAAATCGTCGATTTACATCCAATGAAGCCCATTGAGGTCGATGATCACTATGTTTTGATTGAATATTTTATAAAACTATTTCCGCCATTTTAAGTCCAAACACATCATATATTTGAGTGAATTTGCATCTAACATGGTAAGATATCGTCGATTTACATTCATTGAAGCCGATTGAGGTCGATGGTCACTCTGTTTTTATTGAATATTTTAGAAATCTATTTCCGTCATTTTGAGTCCAAACACATCATTTCTTATATATTTGAGTGAATTTGCATCCAACTTGGTAAGATATCGTCGATTTACATCCATCGCAGCCCATTGAGGTCGATGATCACTATGTTTTGAATGAACATTTTCGAAATCTATTTCCGCCATTTTAAGTCCAAACACATCATATACTTGAGTGAATTTGCAACTAACATGGTAAGATATCGTCGATTTACATTCATTGAAGCCGATTGAGGTCGATGGTCACTCTGTTTTGATTGAATATTTTAGAAATCTATTTCCGCCATTTTGAGTCCAAACACATCATTTCTTATATATTTGAGTGAATTTGCATCTAACTTGGTAAGATATCGTCGATTTACATCCATCGCAGCCCATTGAGGTCGATGATCACTATGTTTTGATTGAACATTTTCGAAATCTATTTCCGCCATTTTAAGTCCAAACACATCATATACTTGAGTGAATTTGCATCTAACATGGTAAGATATCGTAGATTTACATCGAATGAAGCCCATTGAGGTCGATGATCACTATGTTTTGTTTGAACATTCTAGAAATCTATTTCCGCCATTTTGAGTCCAAACACATCATTCCTTATATATTTGAGTGAATTTGCATCTAACTTGGTAAGATATCGTCGATTTACATCCAATGAAGCCCATTGAGTTCGATGATCACTATGTTTTGATTGAACATTTTCGAAATCTATTTCCGCCATTTTAAGTCCAAACACATCATATACTTGAGTGAATTTGCATCTAACATGGTAAGATATCGTAGATTTACATCCAATGAAGCCCATTGAGGTCGATGATAACTATGTTTTGTTTGAACATTCTAGAAATCTATTTCCGCCATTTTAAGTCCAAACACATCATTTCTTATATATTTGAGTGAATTTGCATCTAACATGGTAAGATATCTTAGATTTACATCCATTGAAGCCCATTGAGGTCGATGGTCACTCTGTTTTGATTGAATATTTTCGAAATCTATTTCCGCCATTTTAAGTCCAAACACATCATATACTTGAGTGAATTTGCATCTAACATGGTAAGATATCGTAGATTTACATCGAATGAAGCCCATTGAGGTCGATGATCACTATGTTTTGTTTGAACATTCTAGAAATCTATTTCCGCCATTTTAAGTCCAAACACATCATTTCTTATATATTTGAGTGAATTTGCATCTAACTTGGTGAGATATCGTCGATTTACATCCATCGCAGCCCATTGAGGTCGATGATCACTATGTTTTGATTGTAAATTTCCGAATTCTATTTCCGCCATTTTAAGTCCAAACACATCATATATTCGAGTGAATTTGCATCTAACATGGTAAGATATCTTAGATTTACATCCATTGAAGCCCATTGAGGTCGATGGTCACTCTGTTTTGATTGAATATTTTCGAAATCTATTTCCGCCATTTTAAGTCCAAACACATCATATACTTGAGTGAATTTGCATCTAACATGGTAAGATATCGTAGATTTACATCGAATGAAGCCCATTGAGGTCGATGATCACTATGTTTTGTTTGAACATTCTAGAAATCTATTTCCGACATTTTGAGTCCAAACACATCATTCCTTATATATTTGAGTGAATTTGCGTCTAACTTGGTAAGATATCGTCGATTTACATCCAATGAAGCCCATTGTAGTCGATGATCACTATGTTTTGTTTGAACATTTTAGAAATCTATTTCCGCCATTTTAAGTCCAAACACATCATATATTCGAGTGAATTTGCATCTATCATGGTAAGATATCTTCGATTTACATCCATTGATGCCCATTGAGGTCGATGGTCACTCTGTTTTGATTGAATATTTTCGAAATCTATTTCCGCCATTTTAAGTCCAAACACATCACATATTTGAGTGAATTTGCATCTAACATGGTAAGATATCGTCGATTTACATCCATTGAAGCCCATTGAGGTCGATTATCACTATGTTTTGTTTGAACATTTTAGAAATCTATTTCCGCCATTTTAAGTCCAAATACATCATATTTTATATATTTGAGTGAATTTGCATCTAACTTGGGAGATATCTCCGATTTACGTCCATTGAAGCCGATTGAGGTCGATGGTCACTCTGTTTTGATTGATATTTTCGAAATATATTTCCGACATTTTAAGTCCAAACACATCATGTATTTGAGAGAATTTGCATCGAACATGGTAAGATATCGTCGATTTACATCCATATAAGCCAATTGAGGTCGATGATCACTATGTTTTTATTGAACATTTTCGAAATCTATTTCCGCCATTTTAAGTCCGAACAAATCATATATTTGAGTGAATTTGCATTTAACATGTTAAGATATCGTCGATTTACATTCATTGAAGCCGATTGAGGTCGATGGTCTCTCTGTTTTGATTGAATATTTTAGAAATCTATTTCCGCCATTTTGAGTCCAAACACATCACTTCTTATATATTTGAGTGAATTTGCAACTAACTTGGTAAGATATCGTCGATTTACATCCATCGCAGCCCATTGAGGTCGATGATCACTATGTTTTGATTGAACATTTTCGAAATCTATTTCCGCCATTTTAAGTCCAAACACATCATATACTTGAGTGAATTTGCATCTAACATGGTAAGATATCTTAGATTTACATCGAATGAAGCCCATTGAGGTCGATGATCACTATGTTTTGTTTGAACATTCTAGAAATCTATTTCCGCCATTTTGAGTCCAAACACATCATTCCTTATATATTTGAGTGAACTTGCATCTAACTTGGTAAGATATCGTCGATTTACATCCAATGAAGCCCATTGAAGTCGATGATCACTATGTTTTGTTTGAACATTTTAGAAATCTATTTCCGCCATTTTGAGTCCAAACACATCATAAATTTGAGTGCATTTGCATCTAACATAGTAAGATATCGTCGATTTACATCCAATGAAGCCCATTGAGGTCGATGATCACTATGTTTTGATTGAACATTTTCGAAATTTATTTCCGACATTTTGAGTCCAAACACATCATTTCTTATATATTTGAGTGAATTTGCATCTAACTTGGTAAGATATCGTCGATTTACATCCATCGCAGCCCATTGAGGTCGATGATCACTATGTTTTGATTGAACATTTTCGAAATCTATTTCCGCCATTTTAAGTCCAAACACATCATATACTTGAGTGAATTTGCATCTAACATGGTAAGATATCGTAGATTTACATCGAATGAAGCCCATTGAGGTCGATGATCACTATGTTTTGTTTGAACATTCTAGAAATCTATTTCCGACATTTTGAGTCCAAACACATAATTCCTTATATATTTGAGTGAATTTGCATCTAACTTGGTATGATATCGTCGATTTACATCCAATGAAGCCCATTGGAGTCGATGATCACCATGTTTTGTTTGAACATTTTAGAAATCTATTTACGCCATTTTAAGTCCAAACACATCATATATTCGAGTGAATTTGCATCTAACGTGGTAAGATATCTTCGATTTACATCCATTGATGCCCATTGAGGTCGATGGTCACTCTGTTTTGATTGAATATTTTCGAAATCTATTTCCGCCATTTTAAGTCCAAACACATCACATATTTGAGTGAATTTGCATCTAACATGGTAAGATATCGTCGATTTACGTCCATTGAAGCCGATTGAGGTCGATGGTCACTCTGTTTTGATTGATATTTTCGAAATATATTTCCGACATTTTAAGTCCAAACACATCATGTATTTGAGAGAATTTGCATCGAACATGGTAAGATATCGTCGATTCACATCCATTCAAGCCAATTGAGGTCGATGATCACTATGTTTTGATTGAACATTTTCGAAATCTATTTCCGCCATTTTAAGTCCAAACACATCATATATTTGAGTGAATTTTCATCTAACTTGCTAAGATATCGTCGATTTACATCTATTGAAGCCCATTGAGATCGAAGATCACTATATTTTGATTGAACATTTTCGAAATCTATGTCCGCCATTTTAAGTCCAACCAAATCATATCTTTGAGTGAATTTGCATCTAACATGGTGAAATATCGTCGATTTACATCCAATGAAGCCCATTGAAGTCGATGATCACTATGTTTTGTTTGAACATTCTAGAAATCAGTTTCCGCCATTTTGAGTCCAAACACATCATAAATTTGAGTGCATTTGCATCTAACATGGTAAGATATCGTCGATTTACATCCAATGAAGCCCATTGAGGTCGATGATCACTATGTTTTGATTGAACATTTTCGAAATCTATTTCCGACATTTTGAGTCCAAACACATCATTTCTTATATATTCGAGTGAATTTGCATCTAACATGGTGAGATATTGTCAATTTACATCCATTTAAGCCAATTGAGGTCGATGATCACCATGTTTTGATTGAACATTTTCGAAATCTATTTCCGCCACTTTAAGTCCAAACAAATCATATATTTGAGTGAATTTGCATCTAACTTGCTAAGATATCGTCGATTTACATCCATTGAAGCCCATTGAGGTCGAAGATCACTATGTTTTGATTGAACATTTTCGAAATCTATTTCCGCCATTTTAAGTCAGAGCAAATCATATATTTGAGTGAATTTGCATCTAACATGGTAAGAAATCGTCGATTTACATACAATGAAGCCCATTGAAGTCGATGATCACTATGTTTTGATTGAATATTTTATAAATCTATTTCCGCCATTTTAAGTCCAAACACATCATTTCTTATATATTTGAGTGCATTTGCATCTTATATGGTAAGATATCGTCGATTTACATTCATTGAAGCCCATTGAGGTCGATGATTACTATGTTTTCATTGAACATTTTCGAAATCTATTTCCGCCATTTTAAGTCCAAACACATCATATATTCGAGTGAATTTGCATCTAAAATGGTAAGATATCTTTGATTTACATCCATTGTAGCCCATTGAGGTCGATGGTCACTCTGTTTTGATTGAATATTTTCGAAATCTATTTCCGCCATTTTAAGTCCAAACACATCATATATTTGAGTGAATTTGCATCCAACTTGGTAAGATATCGTCGATTTACATCCATCGCAGCCCATTGAGGTCGATGATCACTATGTTTTGATTGAACATTTTCGAAATCTATTTCCGACATTTTGAGTCCAAACACATAATTCCTTATATATTTGAGTGAATTTGCATCTAACTTGGTATGATATCGTCGATTTACATCCAATGAAGCCCATTGGAGTCGATGATCACTATGTTTTGTTTGAACATTTTAGAAATCTATTTACGCCATTTTGAGTCCAAACACATCATATATTCGAGTGAATTTGCATCTAACATGGTAAGATATCTTCGATTTACATCCATTGATGCCCATTGAGGTCGATGGTCAATCTGTTTTGATTGAATATTTTCGAAATCTATTTCCGCCATTTTAAGTCCAAACACATCACATATTTGAGTGAATTTGCATCTAACATGGTAAGATATCGTCGATTTACGTCCATTGAAGCCGATTGAGGTCGATGGTCACTCTGTTTTGATTGATATTTTCGAAATATATTTCCGACATTTTAAGTCCAAACACATCATGTATTTGAGAGAATTTGCATCGAACATGGTGAGATATCGTCGATTTACATCCATTTAAGCCAAATGAGGTCGATGATCACTATGTTTTGATTGAACATTTTCGAAATCTATTTCCGCCATTTTAAGTCCAAACAAATCATATATTTGAGTGAATTTTCATCTAACTTGCCAAGATATCGTCGATTTACATCTATTGAAGCCCATTGAGATCGAAGATCACTATATTTTGATTGAACATTTTCGAAATCTATGTCCGCCATTTTAAGTCCAACCAAATCATATCTTTGAGTGAATTTGCATCTAACATGGTAAAATATCGTCGATTTACATCCATTGAAGCCTATTGAGGTCGAAGATCACTATGTTTTGATTGAACATTTTCGAAATCTATTTCCGATATTTTGAGTCCAAACACATCATTTCTTATATATTCGAGTGAATTTGCATCTAACTTGGTGAGATATCGTCAATTTACATCCATTTAAGCCAATTGAGGTCGATGATCACCATGTTTTGATTGAACATTTTCGAAATCTATTTCCGCCACTTTAAGTCCAAACAAATCATATATTTGAGTGAATTTGCATCTAACTTGCTAAGATATCGTCGATTTACATCCATTGAAGCCCATTGAGGTCGAAGATCACTATGTTTTGATTGAACATTTTCGAAATCCATTTCCGCCATTTTAAGTCAAAACAAATCATATATTTGAGTGAATTTGCATCTAACATGGTAAGAAATCGTCGATTTACATCCAATGAAGCCCATTGAGGTCGATGATCACTATGTTTTGATTGAATATTTTATAAATCTATTTCCGCCATTTTAAGTCCAAACACATCATTTCTTATATATTTGAGTGCATTTGTATCTTATATGGTAAGATATCGTCGATTTACATTCATTGAAGCCCATTGAGGTCGATGATTACTATGTTTTCATTGAACATTTTCGAAATCTATTTCCGCCATTTTAAGTCCAAACACATCATATATTCGAGTGAATTTGCATCTAACATGGTAAGATATCTTTGATTTACATCCATTGTAGCCCATTGAGGTCGATGGTCACTCTGTTTTGATTGAAGATTTTCGAAATCTATTTCCGCCATTTTAAGTCCAAACACATCATATATTTGAGTGAATTTGCATCTATCATGGTAAGATATCGTCGATTTACATTCATTGAAGCCCATTGAGGTCGATGATTACTATGTTTTCATTGAACATTTTCGAAATCTATTTCCGCCATTTTAAGTCCAAACACATCATATATTCGAGTGAACTTGCATCCAACTTGGTAAGATATCGTCGATTTACATCCATCGCAGCCCATTGAGGTCGATGATCACTATGTTTTGATTGAACATTTTCGAAATCTATTTCCGACATTTTAAGTCCAAACCATCATATATTTCAGTGAATTTGCATCTAACTTGGTAAGATATCGTCGATTTACATCCATTGAAGCCCATTGAGGTCGAAGATCACTATGTTTTGATTGAACATTTTCGAAATCCATTTCCGCCATTTTAAGTCAAAACAAATCATATATTTGAGTGAATTTGCATCTAACATGGTAAGAAATCGTCGATTTACATCCAATGAAGCCCATTGAGGTCGATGATCACTATGTTTTGATTGAATATTTTATAAATCTATTTCCGCCATTTTAAGTCCAAACACATCATTTCTTATATATTTGAGTGCATTCGCATCTTATATGGTAAGATATCGTCGATTTACATTCATTGAAGCCCATTGAGGTCGATGATTACTATGTTTTCATTGAACATTTTCGAAATCTATTTCCGCCATTTTAAGTCCAAACACATCATATATTCGAGTGAATTTGCATCTAACATGGTAAGATATCTTTGATTTACATCCATTGTAGCCCATTGAGGACGATGGTCACTCTGTTTTGATTGAAGATTTTCGAAATCTATTTCCGCCATTTTAAGTCCAAACACATCATATATTTGAGTGAATTTGCATCTAACATGGTAAGATATCTTCGATTTACATCCATAGAAGCCCATTGAGGTCGATGGTCACTCTGTTTTGATTGATATTTTCGAAATATATTTCCGACATTTTGAGTCCAAACACATCATGTATTTGAGTGAATTTGCATCTAACATGGTAAAATATCGTCGATTTACATCCATTGAAGCCTATTGAGGTCAATGATCACTATGTTTTGATTGAACATTTTCGAAATCTATTCCCGCCATTTTGAGTCCAAACACATCATTTCTTATATATTTGAGTGAATTTGCATCCAACTTGTTAAGATATCGTCGATTTACATCCATCGCAGCCCATTGAGGTCGATGATCACTATGTTTTGATTGAACATTTTCGAAATCTATTTCCGACATTTTAAGTCCAAACCATCATATATTTCAGTGAATTTGCATCTAACTTGGTAAGATATCGTAGATTTACATCGAATGAAGCCCATTGAGGTCGATGATCACTATGTTTTGTTTGAACATTCTAGAAATCTATTTCCGCCATTTTGAGTCCAAACACATCATTCCTTATATATTAGAGTGAATTTGCATCTAACTTGGTAAGATATCGTCGATTTACATCCAATGAAGCCCATTGAAGTCGATGATCACATGTTTTGTTTGAACATTTTAGAAATCTATTTCCGCCATTTTGAGTCCAAACACATCATAAATTTGAGTGCATTTGCATCTAACATGGTAAGATATCGTCGATTTACATCCAATGAAGCCCATTGAGGTCGATGATCACTATGTTTTGATTGAACATTTTCGAAATCTATTTCCGACATTTTGACACCAAACACATCATTTCTTATATATTCGAGTGAATTTACATCTAACTTGGTGAGATATCGTCAATTTACATCCATTTAAGCCAATTGAGGTCGATGATCACCATGTTTTGATTGAACATTTTCGAAATCTATTTCCGCCACTTTAAGTCCAAACAAATCATATATTTGAGTGAATTTGCATCTAACTTGCTAAGATATCGTCGATTTACATCCATTGAAGCCCATTGAGGTCGATGATCACTATGTTTTGATTGAACATTTTCGGAATCTATTTCCGCCATTTTAAGTCCAAACACATCATATACTTGACTGAATTTGCATCTAACATGGTTAGATATCGTAGATTTACATCGAATGAAGCCCATTGAGGTCGATGATCACTATGTTTTGTTTGAACATTCTAGAAATCTATTTCCGACATTTTGAGTCCAAACACATCATTCCTTATATATTTGAGTGAATTTGCATCTAACTTGGTAAGATATCGTCGATTTACATCCAATGAAGCCCATTGAAGTCGATGATCACTATGTTTTGTTTGAACATTTTAGAAATCTATTTCCGCCATTTTGAGTCCAAACACATAAATTTGAGTGCATTTGCATCTAACATGGTAAGATATCGTCGATTTACATCCATTGAAGCCCATTGAGGTCGAAGATCACTATGTTTTGATTGAACATTTTCGAAATCTATTTCCGCCATTTTAAGTCAAAACAAATCATATATTTGAGTGAATTTGCATCTAACATGGTAAGAAATCGTCGATTTACATCCAATGAAGCCCATTGAGGTCGATGATCACTATGTTTTGATTGAACATTTTATAAATCTATTTCCGCCATTTTAAGTCCAAACACATCATTTCTTATATATTTGAGTGCATTTGCATCTTATATGGTAAGATATCGTCGATTTACGTCCATCGCAGCCCATTGAGGTCGATGATCACTATGTTTTGATTGTAAATTTTCGAATTCTATTTCCGCCATTTTAAGTCCAAACACATCATATATTCGAGTGAATTTGCATCTAACATGGTAAGATATCTTTGATTAACATCCATTGTAGCCCATTGAGGTTGATGGTCACTCTGTTTTGATTGAATATTTTCGAAATCTATTTCCGCCATTTTAAGTCCAAACACATCATATATTTGAGTGAATTTGCATCTAACATGGTAAGATATCGTCGATTTACATTCATTGAAGCCGATTGAGGTCGATGGTCACTCTGTTTTGATTGAATATTTTAGAAATCTATTTCCGCCATTTTGAGTCCAAACACATCATTTCTTATATATTTAAGTGAATTTGCATCTAACTTGGTAAGATATCGTCGATTTACATCCATCGCAGCCCATTGAGGTCGATGATCACTATGTTTTGATTGAACATTTTCGAAATCTATTTCCGCCATTTTAAGTCCAAACACATCATATACTTGAGTGAATTTGCATCTAACATGGTAAGATATCGTAGATTTACATCGATTGAAGCCCATTGAGGTCGATGGTCACTCTGTTTTGATTGAATATTTTCGAAATCTATTTCCGCCATTTTAAGTCCAAACACATCATATATTCGAGTGAATTTGCATCTAACATGGTAAGATATCTTCGATTTACATCCATAGAAGCCCATTGAGGTCGATGGTCACTCTGTTTTGATTGATATTTTCGAAATATATTTCCGACATTTTGAGTCCAAACACATCATGTATTTGAGTGAATTTGCATCTAACATGGTAAAATATCGTCGATTTACATCCATTGAAGCCTATTGAGGTCAATGATCACTATGTTTTGATTGAACATTTTCGAAATCTATTTCCGACATTTCGAGTCCAAACACATCATTTCTTATATATTTGAGTGAATTTGCATCTAACTTGGTAAGATATCGTCGATTTACATCCATCGCAGCCCATTGAGGTCGATGATCACTATGTTTTGATTGAACATTTTCGAAATCTATTTCCGCCATTTTAAGTCCAAACACATCATATACTTGAGTGAATTTGCATCTAACATGGTAAGATATCGTAGATTTACATCGATTGAAGCCCATTGAGGTCGATGGTCACTCTGTTTTGAATGAATATTTTCGAAATCTATTTCCGCCATTTTAAGTCCAAACACATCATATATTCGAGTGAATTTGCATCTAACATGGTAAGATATCTTCGATTTACATCCATAGAAGCCCATTGAGGTCGATGGTCACTCTGTTTTGAATGAATATTTTCGAAATATATTTCCGACATTTTGAGTCCAAACACATCATGTATTTGAGTGAATTTGCATCTAACATGGTAAAATATCGTCGATTTACATCCATTGAAGCCTATTGAGGTCAATGATCACTATGTTTTGATTGAACATTTTCGAAATCTATTTCCGCCATTTTAAGTCCAAACAAATCATATATTTGAGTGAATTTGCATCTAACTTGCTAAGATATCGTCGAGTTACATCCATTGAAGCCCATTGAGGTCGAAGATCACTATGTTTTGATTGAACATTTTCGAAATCTATTTCCGCCAATTTAAGTCCAAACAAATCATATATTTGAGTGAATTTGCATCTAACATGGTAAAATATCGTCGACTTACATCCAATGAAGCCCATTGAGGTCGATGATCACTATGTTTTGATTGAACATTTTAGAAATCTATTTCCGCCATTTTAAGTCCAAACACATCATTTCTTATATATTTGAGTGAATTTGCATCTAACTTGGTGAAATATCTTCGATTTACTTCCAATGAAGCCCATCGAGGTCGATGATCACTATGTTTTGATTGGACATTCTCGAAATCTATTTCCGACATTTTAAGTCCAAACACATCATATATTCGAGTGAATTCGCATCTAACATGGTAAGATATCGTCGATTTACATCCATTGAAGCCCATTGAGGTCGATGATCACTATGTTTTGATTGGACATTCTCGAAATCTATTTCCGACATTTTAAGTCCAAACACATCATGTATTTGAGTGAATTTGCATCTAACATGGTAAAATATCGTCGATTTACATCCATTGAAGCCTATTGAGGTCAATGATCACTATGTTTTGATTGAACATTTTCGAAATCTATTTCCGCCATTTTAAGTCCAAACACATCATATACATGAGTGAATTTGCATCTAACATGGTAAGATATCGTAGATTTACATCGATTGAAGCCCATTGAGGTCGATGGTCACTCTGTTTTGAATGAATATTTTCGAAATCTATTTCCGCCATTTTAAGTCCAAACACATCATATATTCGAGTGAATTTGCATCTAACATGGTAAGATATCTTCGATTTACATCCATAGAAGCCCATTGAGGTCGATGGTCACTCTGTTTTGATTGATATTTTCGAAATATATTTCCGACATTTTGAGTCCAAACACATCATGTATTTGAGTGAATTTGCATCTAACTTGCTAAGATATCGTCGAGTTACATCCATTGAAGCCCATTGAGGTCGAAGATCACTATGTTTTGATTGAACATTTTCGAAATCTATTTCCGCCAATTTAAGTCCAAACAAATCATATATTTGAGTGAATTTGCATTTAACATGGTAAAATATCGTCGACTTACATCCAATGAAGCCCATTGAGGTCGATGATCACTATGTTTTGATTGAACATTTTAGAAATCTATTTCCGCCATTTTAAGTCCAAACACATCATTTCTTATATATTTGAGTGAATTTGAATCTAACTTAGTGAAATATCTTCGATTTACTTCCAATGAAGCCCATCGAGGTCTATGATCACTATGTTTTGATTGGACATTCTCGAAATCTAATTCCGACATTTTAAGTCCAAACACATCATATATTCGAGTGAATTCGCATCTAACATGGTAAGATATCGTCGATTTACATCCATTGAAGCCCATTGAGGTCGATGATCACTATGTTTTGTTTGAACATATTAGGAATCTATTTCCGCCATTTTAAGTCCAAGCACATCATAGATTTGAGTGAATTTGCAACTAACATGGTAAGATATCGTCGATTTACATCCAATGAAGCCCATTGAGGTCGATGGTCACTATGTTTTGATTGAACATTTTCGAAATTCATTTCCGCCAATTTAAGTCCAAACACATCATATATTTGAGTGAATTTGCATTTAACATGGTAAGATATCGTCGATTTACATCCATTGAAGCCCATTGAGGTCGATGATCACTATGTTTTGTTTGAACATTTTAGGAATCTATTTCCGCCATTTTAAGTCCAAACACATCATTTCTTATATATTTGAGTGAATTTGCATCTAACTTGGTAAGATATCGTCGATTTACATCCATCGCAGCCCATTGAGGTCGATGATCACTATGTTTTGATTGAACATTTCCGAAATCTATTTCCGCCATTCTAAGTCCAAGCACATCATATATTTGAGTGAATTTGCATCTAACATGGTAAAATATCGTCGATTTACATCCATTGAAGCCTATTGAGGTCGATGATCACTATGTTTTGATTGAACATTTTCGAAATTCATTTCCGCCAATTTAAGTCCAAACACATCATATATTTGAGTAAATTTGCATCTAACATGGTAAGATATCGTCGCTTTACATCTATTGAAGCCCATTGAGGTCGATGATGACTATGTTTGGAATGAACATATTCGAAATCTATTCCCGCCATTTTAAGTCCAAACACATCATATATTCGAGTGAATTTGCATCAAACTTGGTGAGATATCGTCAATTCACATCCATTTACTCCAATTGAGGTCGATGATCACTATGTTTTGATTGAACATTTTCGAAATCTATTTCCGCCATTTTAAGTCCAAACACATCATATATTCGAGTGAATTTGCATCTAACATGGTAAGATATCTTCGATTTACATCCATTGAAGCCCATTGAGGTCGATGGTCACTCTGTTTTGATTGAATATTTTCGAAATCTATTTCCGCCATTTTAAGTCCAAACACATCATATATTCGAGTGAATTTGCATCTAACATGGTAAGATATCTTAGATTTACATCCATTGAAGCCTATTGAGGTCGATGATCACTATGTTTTGATTGAACATTTTCGAAATCTATTTCCGACATTTTGAGTCCAAACACATCATTTCTTATATATTCGAGTGAATTTGCATCTAACTTGGTGAGATTTCGTCAATTCACATCCATTTAAGCCAATTGAGGTCGATGATCACTATGTTTTGATTGAACATTTTCGAAATCTATTTCTGCAATTTTAAGTCCAAACAAATCATATATTTGAGTGAATTTGCATCTAACTTGCTAAGATATCGTCGAATTACATCCATTGAAGCCCATTGAGGTCGAAGATCACTATGTTTTGATTGAACATTTTCGAAATCTATTTCCGCCATTTTAAGTCCAAACAAATCATATATTTGAGTGAATTTGCATCTAACATGGTGAAATATCGTCGACTTACATCCAATGAAGCCCAATGAGGTCGATGATCACTATGTTTTGTTTGAACATATTAGGAATCTATTTCCGCCATTTTAAGTCCAAACACATCATATATTCGAGTGAATTTGTATCTAACATGGTAAGATATCGTCGATTTACATCCATCGCAGCCCATTGAGGTCGATGATCACTATGTTTTGATTGAACATTTTCGAAATCTATTTCCGCCATTCTAAGTCCAAGCACATCATATATTTGAGTGAATTTGCATCTAACATGGTAAAATATCGTCGATTTACATCCATTGAAGCCTATTGAGGTCGATGATCACTATGTTTTGATTGAACATTTTCGAAATCTATTTCCGCCATTTTAAGTCCAAACACATCATATATTCGAGTGAATTTGCATCTAACATGGTAAGATATCTTCGATTTACATCCATTGAAGCCCATTGAGGTCGATGGTCACTCTGTTTTGATTGAATATTTTCGAAATCTATTTCCGCCATTTTAAGTCCAAACACATCATATATTCGAGTGAATTTGCATCTAACATGGTAAGATATCTTAGATTTACATCCATTGAAGCCCATTGAGGTCGATGGTCACTCTGTTTTGATTGATATTTTCGAAATATATTTCCGACATTTTGAGTCCAAACACATCATTTCTTATATATTCGAGTGAATTTGCATCTAACTTGGTGAGATATCGTCAATTCACGTCCATTTAAGCCAATTGAGGTCGATGATCACTATGTTTTGATTGAACATTTTCGAAATCTATTTCCGCAATTTTAAGTCCAAACAAATCATATATTTGAGTGAATCTGCATCTAACTTGCTAAGATATCGTCGATTTACATCCATTGAAGCCCATTGAGGTCGAAGATCACTATGTTTTGATTGAACATTTTCGAAATCTATTTCCGCCATTTTAAGTCCAAACAAATCATATATTTGAGTGAATTTGCATCTAACATGGTGAAATATCGTCGACTTACATCCAATGAAGCCCATTGAGGTCGATGATCACTATGTTTTGTTTGAACATATTAGGAATCTATTTCCGCCATTTTAAGTCCAAACACATCATATATTCGAGTGAATTTGTATCTAACATGGTAAGATATCGTCGATTTACATCCATTGAAGCCCATTGAGGTCGATGATCACTATGTTTTGTTTGAACATATTAGGAATCTATTTCCGCCATTTTAAGTCCAAACACATCATATATTCGAGTGAATTTGTATCTAACATGGTAAGATATCGTCGATTTACATCCATTGAAGCCCATTGAGGTCGATGATCACTATGTTTTGTTTGAACATTTTAGGAATCTATTTCCGCCATTTTAAGTCCAAACACATCATTTCTTATATATTCGAGTGAATTTGCATCTAACTTGGTAAGATATCGTCGATTTACATCCATCGCAGCCCATTGAGGTCGATGATCACTATGTTTTGATTGAACATTTTCGAAATCTATTTCCGCCATTCTAAGTCTAAGCACATCATATATTTGAGTGAATTTGCATCTAACATGGTGAAATATCGTCGACTTACATCCATTGAAGCCTATTGAGGTCGATGATCACTATGTTTTGATTGAACATTTTCGAAATTCATTTCCGCCAATTTAAGTCCAAACACATCATATATTTGAGTGAATTTGCATCTAACATGGTAAGATATCGTCGCTTTACATCTATTGGAGCCCATTGAGGTCAATGATGACTATGTTTGGAATGAACATATTCGAAATCTATTCCCGCCATTTTAAGTCCAAACACATCATATATTTGAGTGAATTTGCATCTAACATGGTAAAATATCGTCGATTTACATCCATTGAAGCCTATTGAGGTCGATGATCACTATGTTTTGATTGAACATTTTCGAAATCTATTTCCGACATTTTGAGCCAAACACATCATTTCTTATATATTCGAGTGAATTTGCATCTAACTTGGTGAGATATCGTCAATTCACATACATTTAAGCCAATTGAGGTCGATGATCACTATGTTCTGATTGAACATTTTCGAAATCTATTTCCGCCATTTTAAGTCCAAACAAATCATATATTTGAGTGAATTTGCATCTAACTTGCTAAGATATCGTCGATTTACATCCATTGAAGCCCATTGAGGTCGAAGATCACTATGTTTTGATTGAACATTTTCGAAATCTATTTCCGCCATTTTAAGTCCAAACAAATCATATATTTGAGTGAATTTGCATCTAACATGGTAAAATATCGTCGATTTACATCCATTGAAGCCCATTGAGGTCGATGATCACTATGTTTTGTTTGAACATTTTAGGAATCTATTTCCGCCATTTTAAGTCCAAACACATCATTTCTTATATATTTAAGTGAATTTGCATCTAACATGGTAAGATATCGTAGATTTACATCGAATGAAGCCCATTGAGGTCGATGATTACTATGTTTTGATTGAACATTTTCGAAATCTATTTCGGCCATTTTGAGTCCAAACACATCATTTCTTATATATTTGAGTGAATTTGCATCTAACTTGGTAATATATCGTCGATTTACATCCATAGCAGCCCATTGAGGTCGATGATCACTATGTTTTGTTTGAACATTTTAGAAATCTATTTCCGCCATTTTAAGTCCAAACACATCATTTCTTATATATTTGAGTGAATTTGCATTTAACTTGGTAAGATATTTTCGATTTACATCCATTGAAGCCCATTGCGGTCGATGGTCACTCTGTTTTGATTGAATATTTTCGAAATCTATTTCCGCCATTTTAAGTCCAAACACATCATTTCTTATAAATTTGAGTGAATTTGCATCTGACTTGGTGAGATATCTTCGATTTACTTCCATTGAAGCCCATCGAGGTCGATGATCACTATGTTTTGATTGGACATTCTCGAAATCTATTTCCGACATTTTAAGTCCAAACACATCAAATATTCGAGTGAATTTGCATCTAACATGGTAAGATATCGTCGATTTACATCTATTGAAGCCCATTGAGGTCGATGATCACTATGTTTTGTTTGAACATTTTAGGAATCTATTTCCGCCATTTTAAGTCCAAACACATCATTTCATATATATTTGAGTGAATTTGCATCTAACATGGTAAGATATCGTAGATTCACATCGAATGAAGCCCATTGAGGTCGATGATCACAATGTTTTGATTGAACATTTTCGAAATCTATTTCGGCCATTTTAAGTCCAAACACATCATTTCTTATATATTTGAGTGAATTTGCATCTAACTTGGTAATATATCGTCGATTTACATCCATAGCAGCCCATTGAGGTCGATGATCACTAAGTTTTGATTGAATATTTTCGAAATCTATTTCCGCCATTTTAAGTCCAAACACATCATTTCTTATATATTTGAGTGAATTTGCATCTGACTTGGTGAGATATCTTCGATTTATTTCCATTGAAGCCCATCGAGGTCGATGATCACTATGTTTTGATTGGACATTCTCGAAATCTATTTCCGACATTTTAAGTCCAAACACATAAAATATTCGAGTGAATTTGCATCTAACATGGTAAGATATCGTCGATTTACATCCATTGAAGCCCATTGAGGTCGATGATCACTATGTTTTGTTTGAACATTTTAGGAATCTATTTCCGCCATTTTAAGTCCAAACACATCATTTCTTATATATTTGAGTGAATTTGCATCTAACATGGTAAGATATCGTAGATTTACATCGAATGAAGCCCATTGAGTCGATGATCACTATGTTTTGATTGAACATTTTCGAAATCTATTTCGGCCATTTTAAGTCCAAACACATCATTTCTTATATATTTGAGTGAATTTGCATCTAACTTGGTAATATATCGTCGATTTACATCCATAGCAGCCCATTGAGATCGATGATCACTATGTTTTGTTTGAACATTTTAGAAATCTGTTTCCGCCATTTTAAGTCCAAACACATCATTTCTTATATATTTGAGTGAATTTGCATTTAACTTGGTAAGATATCTTCGATTTACATCCATTGAAGCCCATTGCGGTCGATGGTCACTCTGTTTTGATTGAATATTTTCGAAATCTATTTCCGCCATTTTAAGTCCAAACACATCATTTCTTATATATTTGAGTGAATTTGCATCTGACTTGGTGAGATATCTTCGATTTACTTCCATTGAAGCCCATCGAGGTCGATGATCACTATGTTTTGATTGGACATTCTCGAAATCTATTTCCGACATTTTAAGTCCAAACACATCAAATATTCGAGTGAATTTGCATCTAACATGGTAAGATATCGTCGATTTACATCCATTGAAGCCCATTGAGGTCGATGATCACTATGTTTTGTTTGAACATTTTAGGAATCTATTTCCGCCATTTTAAGTCCAAACACATCATCTCATATATATTTGAGTGAATTTGCATCTAACATGGTAAGATATCGTAGATTTACATCGAATGAAGCCCATTGAGGTCGATGATCACTATGTTTTGATTGAACATTTTCGAAATCTATTTCGGCCATTTTAAGTCCAAACACATCATTTCTTATATATTTGAGTGAATTTGCATCTAACTTGGTAATATATCGTCGATTTACATCCATAGCAGCCCATTGAGGTCGATGATCACTAAGTTTTGATTGAATATTTTCGAAATCTATTTCCGCCATTTTAAGTCCAAACACATCATTTCTTATATATTTGAGTGAATTTGCATCTGACTTGGTGAGATATCTTCGATTTATTTCCATTGAAGCCCATCGAGGTCGATGATCACTATGTTTTGATTGGACATTCTCGAAATCTATTTCCGACATTTTAAGTCCAAACACATAAAATATTCGAGTGAATTTGCATCTAACATGGTAAGATATCGTCGATTTACATCCATTGAAGCCCATTGAGGTCGATGATCACTATGTTTTGTTTGAACATTTTAGGAATCTATTTCCGCCATTTTAAGTCCAAACACATCATTTCTTATATATTTGAGTGAATTTGCATTTAACTTGGTAAGATATCTTCGATTTACATCCATTGAAGCCCATTGCGTCGATGGTCACTCTGTTTTGATTGAATAGTTTCGAAATCTATTTCCGCCATTTTAAGTCCAAACACATCATATATTTGGAGGAATTTGCATCTAACATGGTAAGATATCGTCGATTCACATTCATTGAAGCCGATTGAGGTCCATGGTCACTCTGTTTTGATTGAATATTTTCGAAATATATTTCCGCCATTTTAAATCCAAACACATCATATATTTGAAGGAGTTTGCATCTAAGATGGTAAGATATTGTCGATTCACATTCATTGAAGCCGATTGAGGTCCATGTTCACTCTGTTTTGATTGAATATTTTCTAAATATATTTCCGACATTTTGAGTCCAAACACATCATTTCTTATATATTTGAGTGAATTTGCATTTAACTTGGTAAGATATCGTCAATTTACATCCATCGCTGTCCATTGAGGTCGATGATTACTATGTTTTGATTGAATATTTTCGAAATCTATTCCGCCATTTTAAGTCCAAACACATCATAAATTTGAGTGCATTTGCATCTAATATGGTAAGATATCGTCGATTTACATTCACTGAAGCCGATTGAGGTCGATGATTACTATGTTTTGATTGAACATTCTCGAAATCTATTCCCGCCATTTTAAGTCCAAAAACATCATAAATTTGAGTGCATTTGCATCTAATATGGTGAGATATCGTCGATTTACATTCATTGAAGCCGATTGAGGTCGATGGTCACTCTGTTTTGATTGAATATTTTCTAAATATATTTCCGACATTTTAAGTCCAAACACATCATGTATTTGAGTGAATTTGAATCTAACATGGTGAGATATCGTCGATTTACAGCCAATGAAGCCCATTGAGGTCGATGGTCAGTCTGTTTTGATTGAACATTTTCGAAGAATATATCCGCCATTTTAAGTCCAAACATAATATATTTGAGTGAATTTGCATCTAACATAGTAAGATATCGTAACTTCACATCTATTGAAGCCAATTGAGGTCGATGATGACTATGTTTGGATTGAACATTTTCGAAATCTATTCCCGCCATTTTAAGTCGAAACAAATCATATATTTGAGTGAATTTGCATCTAACATGGTAAGATATCGTCGATTTACATCCAATGAAGCCCATTGAGGTCGATGATCACTATGTTTTGATTGAACATTTTTGAAATATATTTCCGACATTTTGAGACCAAACACATCATTTCTTATATATTCGAGTGAATTTGCATCTAACTTGGTGAGATATCTTCGATTTACTTTCATTGAAGCCCATTGAGGTCGATGATCACTATGTTTTGATTGAACATTTTCGAAATCTATTTCCGCCATTTTAATTCCAAACAAATCATATATTTGAGTGAATTTGCATCTAACTTGCTAAGATATCGTCGATTTACATCCAATGAAGCCCATTGAGGTCGATGATCACTATGTTTTGATTGAACATTTTCGAAATCTATTTCCGACATTTTGAGTCCAAACACATCATTTCTTATATATTCGAGTGTATTTGCATCTAACATGGTAAGATATCGTCGAGTTACATCCAATGAAGCCCATTGAGGTCGATGATCACTATGTTTTGATTGAACATTTTCGAAATCTATTTCCGCCATTTTAATTCCAAACAAATCATATATTTGAGTGAATTTGCATCTAACTTGCTAAGATATCGTCGATTTACATCCAATGAAGCCCATTGAGGTCGATGATCACTATGTTTTGATTGAACATTTTCGAAATCTATTTCCGCCATTTTAATTCCAAACAAATCATATATTTGAGTGAATTTGCATCTAACTTGCTAAGATATCGTCGATTTACATCCAATGAAGCCCATTGAGGTCGATGATCACTATGTTTTGATTGAACATTTTAGAAATCTATTTCCGCCATTTTAAGTCCAAACACATCATTTCTTATATATTTGAGTGAATTTGCATCTTACTTGGTGAGATATCTTCGATTTACTTCCATTGAAGCCCATCGAGGTCGATGATCACTATGTTTTGATTGGACATTCTCGAAATCTATTTCCGACATTTTAAGTCCAAACACATCAAATATTCGAGTGAATTTGCATCTAACATGGTAAGATATCGTCGATTTACATCCATTGAAGCCCATTGAGGTCGATGATCACTATGTTTTGTTTGAACATTTTAGGAATCTATTTCCGCCATTTTAAGTCCAAACACATCATCTCATATATATTTGAGTGAATTTGCATCTAACATGGTAAGATATCGTAGATTTACATCGAATGAAGCCCATTGAGGTCGATGATCACTATGTTTTGATTGAACATTTTCGAAATCTATTTCGGACATTTTAAGTCCAAACACATCATTTCTTATATATTTGAGTGAATTTGCATCTAACTTGGTAATATATCGTCGATTTACATCCATAGCAGCCCATTGAGGTCGATGATCACTAAGTTTTGATTGAATATTTTCGAAATCTATTTCCGCCATTTTAAGTCCAAACACATCATTTCTTATATATTTGAGTGAATTTGCATCTGACTTGGTGAGATATCTTCGATTTATTTCCATTGAAGCCCATCGAGGTCGATGATCACTATGTTTTGATTGGACATTCTCGAAATCTATTTCCGACATTTTAAGTCCAAACACATAAAATATTCGAGTGAATTTGCATCTAACATGGTAAGATATCGTCGATTTACATCCATTGAAGCCCATTGAGGTCGATGATCACTATGTTCTGTTTGAACATTTTAGGAATCTATTTCCGCCATTTTAAGTCCAAACACATCATTTCTTATATATTTGAGTGAATTTGCATTTAACTTGGTAAGATATCTTCGATTTACATCCATTGAAGCCCATTGCGTCGATGGTCACTCTGTTTTGATTGAATAGTTTCGAAATCTATTTCCGCCATTTTAAGTCCAAACACATCATATATTTGGAGGAATTTGCATCTAACATGGTAAGATATCGTCGATTCACATTCATTGAAGCCGATTGAGGTCCATGTTCACTCTGTTTTGATTGAATATTTTCTAAATATATTTCCGACATTTTGAGTCCAAACACATCATTTCTTATATATTTGAGTGAATTTGCATCTAACATAGTAAGATATCGTAGATTTACATCGAATGAAGCCCATAGAGGTCGATGATCACTATGTTTTGTTTGAACATTTTAGAAATCAATTTCCGCCATTTTAAGTCCAAACACATCATTTCTTATATATTTTAGTGAATTTGCATTTAACTTGGTAAGATATCGTCAATTTACATCCATCGCTGTCCATTGAGGTCGATGATCACTATGTTTTGATTGGACATTCTCGAAATCTATTTCCGACATTTTAAGTCCCAACACATCATAAATTTGAGTGCATTTGCATCTAATATGGTAAGATATCGTCGATTTACATTCATTGAAGCCCATTGAGGTCGATGATTACTATGTTTTGATTGAATATTTTCGAAATCTATTCCGCCATTTTAAGTCCAAAAACATCATAAATTTGAGTGCATTTGCATCTAATATGGTGAGATATCGTCGATTTACATTCATTGAAGCCGATTGAGGTCGATGGTCACTCTGTTTTGATTGAATATTTTCTAAATATATTTCCGACATTTTAAGTCCAAACACATCATGTATTTGAGTGAATTTGAATCTAACATGGTGAGATATCGTCGATTTACAGCCAATGAAGCCCATTGAGGTCGATGGTCAGTCTGTTTTGATTGAACATTTTCGAAGAATATATCCGCCATTTTAAGTCCAAACATAATATATTTGAGTGAATTTGCATCTAACATAGTAAGATATCGTAACTTCACATCTATTGAAGCCAATTGAGGTCGATGATGACTATGTTTGGATTGAACATTTTCGAAATCTATTCCCGCCATTTTAAGTCGAAACAAATCATATATTTGAGTGAATTTGCATCTAACATGGTAAGATATCGTCGATTTACATCCAATGAAGCCCATTGAGGTCGATGATCACTATGTTTTGATTGAACATTTTTGAAATATATTTCCGACATTTTGAGACCAAACACATCATTTCTTATATATTCGAGTGAATTTGCATCTAACTTGGTGAGATATCTTCGATTTACTTTCATTGAAGCCCATTGAGGTCGATGATCACTATGTTTTGATTGAACATTTTCGAAATCTATTTCCGCCATTTTAATTCCAAACAAATCATATATTTGAGTGAATTTGCATCTAACTTGCTAAGATATCGTCGATTTACATCCAATGAAGCCCATTGAGGTCGATGATCACTATGTTTTGATTGAACATTTTCGAAATCTATTTCCGACATTTTGAGTCCAAACACATCATTTCTTATATATTCGAGTGTATTTGCATCTAACATGGTAAGATATCGTCGAGTTACATCCAATGAAGCCCATTGAGGTCGATGATCACTATGTTTTGATTGAACATTTTCGAAATCTATTTCCTTCATTTTAAGTCCGAATAAATAATATATTTGAGTGAATTTGCATCTAACATGGTAAAATATCGTCGATTTACATCCAATGAAGCCCATTGAGATCGATGATCACTATGTTTTGATTGAACATTTTCGAAATCTATTTCCGCCATTTTAATTCCAAACAAATCATATATTTGAGTGAATTTGCATCTAACTTGCTAAGATATCGTCGATTTACATCCAATGAAGCCCATTGAGGTCGATGATCACTATGTTTTGATTGAACATTTTAGAAATCTATTTCCGCCATTTTAAGTCCAAACACATCATTTCTTATATATTTGAGTGAATTTGCATCTTACTTGGTGAGATATCTTCTATTTACTTCCATTGAAGCCCATTGAGGTCGATGGTCACTCTGTTTTGATTGAATATTTTCGAAATATATTTCCGACATTTTGAGTCCAAACACATTATTTCTTATATATTTGAGTGAATTTGCATCTTACTTGGTAAGATATCGTCGATTTACATCCATTGAAGCCAATTGAGGTCGATGATCACTATGTTTTGATTGGACATTTTCGAAATCTATTTCCGACATTTTAAGTCCAAACACATCATATATTCGAGTGAATTTGCATCTAACACGCTAAGATATCGTCGATTTACATCCATTGAAGCCCATTGAGGTCGAAGATCACTATGTTTTGATTGAACATTTTCGAAATCTATTTCCGCCATTTTAAGTCCAGACAAATCATATATTTAAGTGAATTTGCATCTAACTTTGTAAGATATCGTCGATTTACATCCAATGAAGCCCATTGAGGTCGATGATCACTATGTTTTGATTGAACATTTTCGAAATATATTTCCGACATTTTAAGTCCAAACAAATCATATATTTGAGTGAATTTGCATCTATCTTTGTAAGATATCGTCGATTTACATCCATTGAAGCCTATTGAGGTCGATGATCATCACTATGTTTTGATTGAACATTTTAGAAATCTAGTTCCGCCATTTTAAGTCCAAACACATCATATATCTGAGTGAATTTGCATCTAACATTGTAAGATATCGTCGATTTACATCCATTGAAGCCTATTGAGGTCGATGATCACTATGTTTTGATTGAACATTTTCGAAATCTATTTCCGACATTTTAAGTCCAAACCATCATATATTTTAGTGAATTTACATCTAACTTGGTAATATATCGTCGATTTACATCCATTGAAGCCCATTGAGGTCGATGGTCACTCTGTTTTTATTGAATATTTTCGAAATCTATTTCCGACATTTTAAGTCCAAACACATCATATATATGAGTGAATTTGCATCTTACATTGTAAGATATCGTCGATTTACATCCAATGAAGTACATCGAGGTCGATGATCACTATGTTTTGATTGGACATTCTCGAAATCTATTTCCGACATTTTAAGTCCAAACACATCAAATATTCGAGTGAATTTGCATCTAACATGGTAATATATCGTCGATTTACATCCATTGAAGTCCATTGAGGTCGATGGTCACTATGTTTTGATTGAACATTTCCGAAATCTATTCCCGTCATTTTGAGTCCAAACACATCAATTCTTATATATTTGAGTGAATTTGCATCTTACATGGTAAGATATCGTCGATTTACATCCAATGAAGTCCATTGAGGTCGATGGTCACTATGTTTTGATTGAACATTTCCGAAATCTATTCCCGCCATTTTGAGTCCAAACACATCAATTCTTATATATTCAAGTTAATTTGTATCTAACTTGGTGAGATATCGTCAATTTACATCCATTAGAGCCCATTGAGGTCAAAGATCACTATGTTTTGATTGAACATTTTCGAAATCTATTTCCGCCATTTTAAGTCCAAACACATCATATATTTGAGTGGAATTGCATCTAACATGGTAAAATATCGTCGATTTACATCCATTGAAGCCCATTGAGGTCGATGGTCACTATGTTTTGATTGAACATTCTCGAAATCTATTTCCGACATTTTGAGTCCAAACACATCATTTCTTATATATTCGAGTTAATTTGTATCTAACTTGGTGAGATATCGTCAATTTACATCCATTGGAGCTCATTGAGGTCGATGGTCACTCTGTTTTGATTGAACATTTTCGAAATCTATTTCCGACATTTTGAGTCCAAACACATCATTTCTTATATATTCGAGTTAATTTGTATCTAACTTGGTGAGATATCGTCAATTTACATCCATTGGAGCCCATTGAGCTCGATGGTCACTCTGTTTTGATTGAACATTTTCGAAATCTATTTCCGACATTTTGAGTCCAAACACATCATTTCTTATATATTCGAGTTATTTTGTATCTAACTTGGTGAGATATCGTCAATTTACATCCATTGGAGCCCATTGAGGTCGATGGTCACTCTGTTTTGATTGAACATTTTCGAAATCTATTTCCGCCATTTTAAGTCCAACAAATCATATATTTGAGTGAATTTGCATCTAACATGGTAAGATATCGTCGATTTACATCCAATGAAGCCCATTGAGGTCGATGGTCACTCTGTTTTGATTGAAAATTCTCGAAACATATTTCCGCCATTTCAAGTCCAAACACATCATATATTTGAGTGAATTTGCATCTAACATGGTAAGATATGGTCGATTTACATCCAATGAAGCCCATTGAGGTCGATGGTAACTCTGTTTTGTTTGAACATTTTCGAAAACTAATTCTGCCATTTTAAGTCCAAACACATCAATTCTCATATATTTGAGTGATTTGCATCTAACTTGATGAGATATCGTCAATTTACATCCATTGGAGCCCATTGAGGTCGATGGTCACTCTGTTTTGATTGAACATTTTCGAAATCTATTTCCGACATTTTGAGTCCAAACACATCATTTTTTATATATTCGAGTTATTTTGTATCTTGCTTGGTGAGATATCGTCAATTTACATCCATTGGAGCCCATTGAGGTCGATGGTCACTCTGTTTTGATTGAACATTTTCGAAATCTATGTCCGACATTTTGAGTCCAAACACATCATTTCTTATATATTCGTGTTTATTTGTATCTAACTTGGTGAGATATCGTCAATTTACATCCATTGTAGCCCATTGAGGTCGAAGATCACTATGTTTTGATTGAAAATTTTCGAAATCTATTTCCGCCATTTTAAGTCCCAACACATCATATATTTGAGTTAATTTGCATCTAACATGGTGAGATATCGTCGATTTACATCCATTGAAGCCCATTGAGGTCGATGGTCACTCTGTTTTGATTGAACATTTTCGAAACATATTTCCGCCATTTTAAGTCCAAACACATCATATATTTGAGTGAATTTGCATCTAACATGGTGAGATATCGTCAATTTACATCCATTGGAGCCCATTGAGGTCGAAGATCACTATGTTTTGATTGAACATTCTCGAAATCTATTTCCGCCATTTTAAGTCCTAACACATCATATATTTGAGTTAATTTGCATCTAACATGGTGAGATATCGTCGATTTACATCCATTGAAGCCCATTGAGGTCGATGGTCACTCTGTTTTGATTGAACATTTTCGAAACATATTTCCGCCATTTTAAGTCCAAACACATCATATATTTGAGTGAATTTGCATCTAACATGGTAAGATATCGTCGATTTACATTCATTGGAGCCGATTGAGGTCGATGGTCACTCTGTTTTGATTGAATATTTTCGAAATATATTTTCAACATTTTAAGTCCAAACATCATATATTTGAGTGAATTTGCATCTAACATGGTAAGATATCGTCGATTTACATCCAATGAAGCTCATGGAGGTCGATGATCACTATGTTTTGATTAAACATTTTCGAAATCTATTTCCGACATTTTGAGTCCAAACACATCATTTCTCATATATTCGAGTGAATTTGCATCTAACTTGGTGAGATATCGTCAATTTACATCCATTTAAGCCAATTGAGGTCGATGATCACTATGTTTTGATTGAACATTTTCGAAATCTATTTCCGCCATTTTAAGTCCAGACAAATCATATATTTGAGTGAATTTGCATCTAACATGGTAAAATATTGTCGATTTACATCCATTGAAGCCTATTGAGGTCGATGATCACTATATTTTGATTGAACATTTTAGAAATATAGTTCCGCCATTTCAAGTCCAAACACATCATTTCTTATATATTTGAGTGAATTTGCATCTATCTTTGTAAGATATCGTCGATTTACATCCATCGCAGCCCATTGAGGTCGATGATCACTATGTTTTGATTGTAAATTTTCGAATTCTATTTCCGCCATTTTAAGTCCAAACACATCATATATTCGAGTGAATTTGCATCTATCATGGTAAGATATCTTTGATTTACATCCATTGAAGCCTATTGAGGTCGATGGTCTTTTTGTTTTGATTGTAAATTTTCGAATTCTATTTCCACCATTTTAAGTCCAAACACATCATATATTCGAGTGAATTTGCATCTAACTTGGTGAGATATCGTCGATTTACATCCATTGAAACCTATTGAGGTCGATGGTCACTCTGTTTTGATTGAACAGTTCGAAATCTATTTCCGCCATTATAAGTCCAAACACATCATATATTTAAGTGAATTTGCATCTAACATGGTAAGATATCGTCGATTTACATCCAATGAAGCCCATTTAGGTCGATGATCACTATGTTTTGATTGAACATTTTCGAAATCTATTTCCGCCATTTTAAGTCCAAACAAATCATATATTTGAGTGAATTTGCATCTAACTTGCTAAGATATCGTCGATTTACATCCATTGAAGCCCATTGAGGTCGAAGATCACTATGTTTTGATTGAACATTTTCGAAATCTATTTCCGCCATTTTAAGTCCAAATAAATCATATATTTGAGTGAATTTGCATCTAACATGGTAAAATATCGTCGACTTACATCTGATGAAGCCCATTGAGGTCGATGATCATTATGTTTTGATTGAACATTTTAGAAATCTATTTCCGCCATTTTAAGTCCAAACACATCATTTCTTATATATTCGAGAGAATTTGCATCTAACTTGGTGAGACATCGTCAATTCACATCCATTTAAGCCAATTGAGGTCGATGATCTCTAAGTTTTGATTGAACATTTTCGAAATCTATTTCCGCCATTTTAAGTCCAAACAAATCATATATTTGAGTGAATTTGCATCTAACTTGCTAAGATTTCGTCGATTTACATCCATTGAAGCCCATTGAGGTCGAAGATCACTATGTTTTGATTGAACATTTTCGAAATCTATTTCCGCCATTTTAAGTCCAGACAAATCATATATTTGAGTGAATTTGCATCTAACTTGCTAAGATATCGTCGATTTATATCCATTGAAGCCCATTGAGGTCGAAGATCACTATGTTTTGATTGAACATTTTCGAAATCTATTTCCGCCATTTTAAGTCCAAACAAATCATATATTTGAGTGAATTTGCATCTTAGATGGTAAAATATCGTCGACTTACATCTGATGAAGCCCATTGAGGTCGATGATAACTATGTTTTGATTGAACATTTTCGAAATCTATTTCCGCCATTTTAAGTCCAGACAAATCATATATTTGAGTGAATTTGCATCTAACATGGTAAAATATCGTCGATTTACATCCATTGAAGCCTATTGAGGTCGATGATCACTATATTTTGATTGAACATTTTAGAAATATAGTTCCGCCATTTCAAGTTCAAACACATCATTTCTTATATATTTGAGTGAATTTGCATCTATCTTTGTAAGATATCGTCGATTTACATCCATCGCAGCCCATTGAGGTCGATGATCACTATGTTTTGATTGTAAATTTTCGAATTCTATTTCCGCCATTTTAAGTCCAAACACATCATATATTCGAGTGAATTTGCATCTAACTTGGTGAGATATCGTCGATTTACATCCATTGAAACCTATTGAGGTCGATGGTCACTCTGTTTTGATTGAACAGTTCGAAATCTATTTCCGCCATTATAAGTCCAAACACATCATATATTTAAGTGAATTTGCATCTAACATGGTAAGATATCGTCGATTTACATCCAATGAAGCCCATTTAGGTCGATGATCACTATGTTTTGATTGAACATTTTCGAAATCTATTTCCGCCATTTTAAGTCCAAACAAATCATATTTTCGAGTGAATTTGCATCTAACTTGCTAAGATATCGTCGATTTACATCCATTGAAGCCCATTGAGGTCGAAGATCACTATGTTTTGATTGAACATTTTCGAAATCTATTTCCGCCATTTTAAGTCCAAACAAATCATATATTTGAGTGAATTTGCATCTAACTTGCTAAGATATCGTCGATTTACATCCATTGAAGCCCATTGAGGTCGAAGATCACTATGTTTTGATTGAACATTTTCGAAATCTATTTCCGCCATTTTAAGTCCAAATAAATCATATATTTGAGTGAATTTGCATCTAACATGGTAAAATATCGTCGACTTACATCTGATGAAGCCCATTGAGGTCGATGATCATTATGTTTTGATTGAACATTTTAGAAATCTATTTCCGCCATTTTAAGTCCAAACACATCATTTCTTATATATTCGAGAGAATTTGCATCTAACTTGGTGAGATATCGTCAATTCACATCCATTTAAGCCAATTGAGGTCGATGATCTCTAAGTTTTGATTGAACATTTTCGAAATCTATTTCCGCCATTTTAAGTCCAAACAAATCATATATTTGAGTGAATTTGCATCTAACTTGCTAAGATATCGTCGATTTACATCCATTGAAGCCCATTGAGGTCGAAGATCACTATGTTTTGATTGAACATTTTCGAAATCTATTTCCGCCATTTTAAGTCCAAATAAATCATATATTTGAGTGAATTTGCATCTAACTTGCTAAGATATCGTCGATTTATATCCATTGAAGCCCATTGAGGTCGAAGATCACTATGTTTTGATTGAACATTTTCGAAATCTATTTCCGCCATTTTAAGTCCAAACAAATCATATATTTGAGTGAATTTGCATCTTAGATGGTAAAATATCGTCGACTTACATCTGATGAAGCCCATTGAGGTCGATGATAACTATGTTTTGATTGAACATTTTAGAAATCTATTTCCGCCATTTTAAGTCCAAACACATCATTTCTTATATATTCGAGTGAATTTGCATCTAACTTGGTGAGATATCGTCAATTCACATCCATTTAAGCCAATTGAGGTCGATGATCACTATGTTTTGATTGAACATTTTCGAAATCTATTTCCGCCATTTCAAGTCCAAACAAATCATATATTTGAGTGAATTTGCATCTAACTTGCTAAGATATTGTCGATTTACATCCAATGAAGCCCATTTAGGTCGATGATCACTATGTTTTGATTGAACATTTTCGAAATCTATTTCCGCCATTTTAAGTCCAAACACATCATTTCTTATATATTCGAGTGAATTTGCATCTAACTTGGTGAGATATCGTCAATTCACATCCATTTAAGCCAATTGAGGTCGATGATCACTATGTTTTGATTGAACATTTTAGAAATCTATTTCCGCCATTTTAAGTCCAAACAGATCATTTCTTATATATTTGAGTGAATTTGCATCTGACTTGGTGAGATATCTTCGATTTACTTCCATTGAAGCCCATCGAGGTCGATGATCACTATGATTTGATTGGACATTCTCGAAATCTATTTCCGACATTTTAAGTCCAAACACATCAAATATTCGAGTGAATTTGCATCTAACATGGTAAGATATCGTCGATTTACATCCATTGAAGCCCATTGAGGTCGATGATCACTATGTTTTGTTTGAACATTTTAGGAATCTATTTCCGCCATTTTAAGTCCAAACACATCATTTCTTATATATTTGAGTGAATTTGCATCTAACTTGGTAAGATATCGTCGATTTACATCCATCGCCGCCCATTGAGGTCGATGATCACTATGTTTTGATTGAACATTTTCGAAATCTATTTCCGCCATTTTAAGTCCAAACACATATTATCTTTGAGTGAATTTGCATCTGACTTGGTGAGATATCTTCGATTTACATCCATTGAAACCTATTGAGGTCGATGGTCACTCTGTTTTGATTGAACAGTTCGAAATCTATTTCCGCCATTATAAGTCCGAACACATCATATATTTAAGTGAATTTGCATCTAACATGGTAAGATATTGTCGATTTATATCCAATGAAGCCCATTTAGGTCGATGATCACTATGTTTTGATTGAACATTTTCGAAATCTATTTATGACATTTTAAGTCCAAACAAATCATATATTTGAGTGAATTTGCATCTAACTTGCTAAGATATCGTCGATTTACATCCATTGAAGCCCATTGAGGTCGAAGATCACTATGTTTTGATTGTAAATTTTCGAATTCTATTTCCGCCATTTTAAGTCCAAACACATCATATATTCGAGTGAATTTGCATCTAACTTGGTGAGATATCGTCGACTTACATCTGATGAAGCCCATTGAGGTCGATGATCATTATGTTTTGATTGAACATTTTAGAAATCTATTTCCGCCATTTTAAGTCCAAACACATCATTTCTTATATATTCGAGAGAATTTGCATCTAACTTGGTGAGATATCGTCAATTCACATCCATTTAAGCCAATTGAGGTCGATGATCTCTAAGTTTTGATTGAACATTTTCGAAATCTATTTCCGCCATTTTAAGTCCAAACAAATCATATATTTGAGTGAATTTGCATCTAACTTGCTAAGATATCGTCGATTTACATCCATTGAAGCCCATTGAGGTCGAAGATCACTATGATTTGATCGAACATTTTCGAAATCTATTTCCGCCATTTTAAGTCCAGACAAATCATATATTTGAGTGAATTTGCATCTAACTTGCTAAGATATCGTCGATTTATATCCATTGAAGCCCATTGAGGTCGAAGATCACTATGTTTTGATTGAACATTTTCGAAATCTATTTCCGCCATTTTAAGTCCAAACAAATCATATATTTGAGTGAATTTGCATCTTAGATGGTAAAATATCGTCGACTTACATCTGATGAAGCCCATTGAGGTCGATGATAAATATGTTTTGATTGAACATTTTAGAAATCTATTTCCGCCATTTTAAGTCCAAACACATCATTTCTTATACAGTGCTTTTCAGATAAAAGTATCCACCTTTAATAACTTTTGTAATACTGGTATTTAGAAAAAATCCAAAAACATGTCAATTTATGTTGGAAGGGGCAAGCATTATGGCTTATTTAAACTAACTGGAAAAGCCACCCCCTCACCCCTAGCAGCATCCCCTTTATTTTTTTAAATTACTCTTCATATTTTTTATGTAAAATTTGGATACTCCTCTTTGAGCTGATTTCAAAAATGTATAATACTTGTAGGTTAAAGTGGTTAGTTTATGAGATAAACAATTTTTCTTTTAAGAGCACAAATTTTACTTATTATTTACTTTCACCTTATTTGCCTGTACTAAAATGGGTTGTACAACAAGTACAGCGATCGGTGTTTCATCTTCTACAGTTTTCCGAGTTCTACATAAATTCAAGTACCACCCATACAAAGTTAAGTTGGTGCACGAGTTGAATGAAGATGATTTTGATCGTCGTCTAGAGTTTTGCGAATCAATGACGCAAATTATCAATAACAATCCACAATTGTTAAACAATATTTGCTTTCCTGATGAATGCTCATGGTCATTAAATGGCTTAGTAAGTAGGCATAATTGTAGATATTGGGCTGAAAGTGATCCACATATTATGCGTGAATTCCATACACAACATCCCCAAAAGTTAAACGTTTGGTGTGGTATCCTAGGTGACCACATTGTCGGACCTTTCTTCATCAACGGAAATTTAAATGGTGAATCATATCTTGAGTTACTCAGGGAAGGGGTTGACCCACGTATTACAACAATAATAGAAAATGATGATAACCTTTCCGAAGATTTACTGGTATTTCAACAAGACGGAGCTCCCCCACACTATGCTATGCCTGTCCGACAATTTTTAAATGAAACATTCCCCGCTCGTTGGATAGGTAGAAGGGGGCAGATGATGGAGTGGCCACCTAGGTCACCGGATTTAACACCCCTAGACTTCTTTTTATGGGGGTATTTAAAAACAAAAGTTTATGCTACCCAACCAGAATCTCTGGATGATTTACGAGAGAGGATAGAAAATGAATGTCGACAATTAAATCCAGCCGTATTAAGCAATGTCAGAGAGGCATTTCAAAATAGATTATACCATTGTATGGAACTGAATGGTACTCATTTTGAACACTTATTGTAACTTCATAATAAATAGCACAGTTAAAAAGATTAAAGAGTTTGAACTGTTGTACAACCCATTTTAGTTCAGGCAAATAAGATGAAAGTAAATAATAAGTAAAATTTGTGCTCTTAAAAGAAAAATTGTTTATCTCATAAACTAACCACTTTAACCTACAAGTATTATACATTTTTGAAATCAGCTCAAAGAGGAGTATCCAAATTTTACATAAAAAATATGAAAAGTAATTTAAAAAAATAAAGGGGATGCTGCTAGGGGTGAGGGGGTGGCTTTTCCAGTTAGTTTAAATAAGCCATAATGCTTGCCCCTTCCAACATAAATTGACGTGTTTTTGGATTTTTTCTAAATACCAGTATTACAAAAGTTATTAAAGGTGGATACTTTTATCTGAAAAGCACTGTATATTCGAGTGAATTTGCATCTAACTTGGTGAGATATCGTCAATTCACATCCATTTAAGCCAATTGAGGTCGATGATCACTATGTTTTGATTGAACATTTTCGAAATCTATTTCCGCCATTTCAAGTCCAAACAAATCATATATTTGAGTGAATTTGCATCTAACTTGCTAAGATATTGTCGATTTACATCCAATGAAGCCCATTTAGGTCGATGATCACTATGTTTTGATTGAACATTTTCGAAATCTATTTCCGCCATTTTAAGTCCAAACACATCATTTCTTATATATTCGAGTGAATTTGCATCTAACTTGGTGAGATATCGTCAATTCACATCCATTTAAGCCAATTGAGGTCGATGATCACTATGTTTTGATTGAACATTTTAGAAATCTATTTCCGCCATTCTAAGTCCAAACAGATCATTTCTTATATATTTGAGTGAATTTGCATCTGACTTGGTGAGATATCTTCGATTTACTTCCATTGAAGCCCATCGAGGTCGATGATCACTATGTTTTGATTGGACATTCTCGAAATCTATTTCCGACATTTTAAGTCCAAACACATCAAATATTCGAGTGAATTTGCATCTAACATGGTAAGATATCGTCGATTTACATCCATTGAAGCCCATTGAGGTCGATGATCACTATGTTTTGTTTGAACATTTTAGGAATCTATTTCCGCCATTTTAAGTCCAAACACATCATTTCTTATATATTTGAGTGAATTTGCATCTAACTTGGTAAGATATCGTCGATTTACATCCATCGCCGCCCATTGAGGTCGATGATCACTATGTTTTGATTGAACATTTTCGAAATCTATTTCCGCCATTTTAAGTCCAAACACATATTATCTTTGAGTGAATTTGCATCTGACTTGGTGAGATATCTTCGATTTACATCCATTGAAACCTATTGAGGTCGATGGTCACTCTGTTTTGATTGAACAGTTCGAAATCTATTTCCGCCATTATAAGTCCGAACACATCATATATTTAAGTGAATTTGCATCTAACATGGTAAGATATTGTCGATTTACATCCAATGAAGCCCATTTAGGTCGATGATCACTATGTTTTGATTGAACATTTTCGAAATCTATTTATGACATTTTAAGTCCAAACAAATCATATATTTGAGTGAATTTGCATCTAACTTGCTAAGATATCGTCGAGTTACATCCATTGAAGCCCATTGAGGTCGAAGATCACTATGTTTTGATTGAACATTTTCGAAATCTATTTCCGCCATTTTAAGTCCAAACACATCATTTCTTATATATTCGAGTGAATTTGCATCTAACTTGGTGAGATATCTTCAATTCACATCCATTTAAGCCAATTGAGGTCGATGATCACTATGTTTTGATTGAACATTTTCGAAATCTATTCCCGCCATTTTAAGTCCAAACACATCATTTCTTATATATTTGAGTGAATTTGCATCTGACTTGGTGAGATATCTTCGATTTACTTCCATTGAAGCCAATCGAGGTCGATGATCACTATGTTTTGATTGGACATTCTCGAAATCTATTTCCGACATTTTAAGTCCAAACACATCAAATATTCGAGTGAATTGGCATCTAACATGGTGAGATATCGTCGATTTACATCCATTGAAGCCCATTGAGGTCGATGATCACTATGTTCTGTTTGAACATTTCAGGAATCTATTTCCGCCATTTTAAGTCCAAACACATCATTTCTTATATATTCGAGTGAATTTGCATCTAACTTGGTGAGATATCGTCAATTCACATCCATTTAAGCCAATTGAGGTCGATGATCACTATGTTTTGATTGAACATTTTCGAAATTTATTTCCGCCATTTTAAGTCCAAACAAATCATATATTTGAGTGAATTTGCATCTAACTTGCTAAGATATCGTCGATTTACATCCATTGAAGCCCATTGAGGTCGGAGATCACTATGTTTTGATTGAACATTTTCGAAATCTATTTCCGCCATTTTAAGTCCAGACAAATCATATATTTGAGTGAATTTGCATCTAACATGGTAAAATATCGTCGATTTACATCCATTGAAGCCTATTGAGGTCGATGATCACTATGTTTTGATTAAACATTTCAGAAATATAGTTCCGCCATTTTAAGTCCAAACACATCATTTCTTATATATTTGAGTGAATTTGCATCTCACTTTGTAAGATATCGTCGATTTACATCCATCGCAGCCCATTGAGGTCGATGATCACTATGTTTTGATTGTAAATTTTCGAATTCTATTTCCGCCATTTTAATTCCAAACACATCATATATTCGAGTGAATTTGCATCTAACATGGTAAGATATCTTTGATTTACATCCATTTAAGCCTATTGAGGTCGACGGTCACTCTGTTTTGATTGAACATTTTCGAAATCTCTTCCCGCCATTTTAAGTCCAAACACATCATAAATTTGAGTGCATTTGCATCCAACATGGTAAGTTATCGTCGATTTACATCCATTGAAGCCTATTGAGGTCGATGGTCACTCTGTTTTGATTGAATATTTTCGAAATATATTTTCACCATTTTAAGTCCAAACACATCAATTCTCATATATTTGAGTGAGTTTGCAACTAACTTGTTCAGATATCGTCGATTTACAACCGTTGATGCCAGTTGTGGTCGATGATCACTATGTTTTGATTGAACATTTTCGAAATCTATTCCCGCCATTTTAAGTCCGACCACATCATATATTTGAGTGAATTTGCATATAACTTGGTAAGATATCGTCGATTTACCGCCATTGAAACCTATTGAGGTCGATGGTTACTCTGTTTTGATTGAACAGTTTCGAAATCTATTTCCGCCATTATAAGTCCAAACACATCATATATTCGAGTGAATTTGCATCTAACATGGTAAGATATCTTCGATATACATCCATTGAAGCCCATTGAGGACGATGGTTACTCTGTTCTGATTGAATATTTTCGAAATCTATTTCCGACATTTTAAGTCCAAACCATCATATATTTTAGTGAATTTGCATCTAACTTGGTAATATATCGTCGATTTACATCCATTGAAGCCCATTGAGGTCGATGGTCACTCTGTCTTGATTGAATATTTTCGAAATCTATTTCCGACATTTTAAGTCCAAACCATCATATATTTTAGTGAATTTGCATCTAACTTGGTAATATATCGTCGATTTACATCCATTGAAGCCCATTGAGGTCGATGGTCACTCTGTTTTGATTGAATATTTTCGAAATCTATTTCCGACATTTTAAGTCCAAACACATCATATATTTGAGTGAATTCGCATCTTACATGGTAAGATATCGTCGATTTACATCCATTGAAGCCTATTGAGGTCGATGATCATCACTATGTTTTGATTGAACATTTTAGAAATCTAGTTCCGCCATTTTAAGTCCAAACACATCATATATCTGAGTGAATTTGCATCTAACATTGTAAGATATCGTCGATTTACATCCATTGAAGCCTATTGAGGTCGATGATCACTATGTTTTGATTGAACATTTTCGAAATCTATTTCCGACATTTTAAGTCCAAACCATCATATATTTTAGTGAATTTACATCTAACTTGGTAATATATCGTCGATTTACATCCATTGAAGCCCATTGAGGTCGATGGTCACTCTGTTTTTATTGAATATTTTCGAAATCTATTTCCGACATTTTAAGTCCAAACACATCATATATATGAGTGAATTTGCATCTTACATTGTAAGATATCGTCGATTTACATCCAATGAAGTCCATCGAGGTCGATGATCACTATGTTTTGATTGGACATTCTCGAAATCTATTTCCGACATTTTAAGTCCAAACACATCAAATATTCGAGTGAATTTGCATCTAACATGGTAATATATCGTCGATTTACATCCATTGAAGTCCATTGAGGTCGATGGTCACTATGTTTTGATTGAACATTTCCGAAATCTATTCCCGTCATTTTGAGTCCAAACACATCAATTCTTATATATTTGAGTGAATTTGCATCTTACATGGTAAGATATCGTCGATTTACATCCAATGAAGTCCATTGAGGTCGATGGTCACTATGTTTTGATTGAACATTTCCGAAATCTATTCCCGCCATTTTGAGTCCAAACACATCAATTCTTATATATTCGAGTTAATTTGTATCTAACTTGGTGAGATATCGTCAATTTACATCCATTAGAGCCCATTGAGGTCAAAGATCACTATGTTTTGATTGAACATTTTCGAAATCTATTTCCGCCATTTTAAGTCCAAACACATCATATATTTGAGTGGAATTGCATCTAACATGGTAAAATATCGTCGATTTACATCCATTGAAGCCCATTGAGGTCGATGGTCACTATGTTTTGATTGAACATTCTCGAAATCTATTTCCGACATTTTGAGTCCAAACACATCATTTCTTATATATTCGAGTTAATTTGTATCTAACTTGGTGAGATATCGTCAATTTACATCCATTGGAGCCCATTGAGGTCGATGGTCACTCTGTTTTGATTGAACATTTTCGAAATCTATTTCCGACATTTTGAGTCCAAACACATCATTTCTTATATATTCGAGTTAATTTGTATCTAACTTGGTGAGATATCGTCAATTTACATCCATTGGAGCCCATTGAGCTCGATGGTCACTCTGTTTTGATTGAACATTTTCGAAATCTATTTCCGACATTTTGAGTCCAAACACATCATTTCTTATATATTCGAGTTATTTTGTATCTAACTTGGTGAGATATCGTCAATTTACATCCATTGGAGCCCATTGAGGTCGATGGTCACTCTGTTTTGATTGAACATTTTCGAAATCTATTTCCGCCATTTTAAGTCCAACAAATCATATATTTGAGTGAATTTGCATCTAACATGGTAAGATATCGTCGATTTACATCCAATGAAGCCCATTGAGGTCGATGGTCACTCTGTTTTGATTGAAAATTCTCGAAACATATTTCCGCCATTTCAAGTCCAAACACATCATATATTTGAGTGAATTTGCATCTAACATGGTAAGATATGGTCGATTTACATCCAATGAAGCCCATTGAGGTCGATGGTAACTCTGTTTTGTTTGAACATTTTCGAAAACTAATTCTGCCATTTTAAGTCCAAACACATCAATTCTCATATATTTGAGTGAGTTTGCATCTAACTTGATGAGATATCGTCAATTTACATCCATTGGAGCCCATTGAGGTCGATGGTCACTCTGTTTTGATTGAACATTTTCGAAATCTATTTCCGACATTTTGAGTCCAAACACATCATTTTTTATATATTCGAGTTATTTTGTATCTTGCTTGGTGAGATATCTTCAATTTACATCCATTGGAGCCCATTGAGGTCGATGGTCACTCTGTTTTGATTGAACATTTTCGAAATCTATGTCCGACATTTTGAGTCCAAACACATCATTTCTTATATATTCGTGTTTATTTGTATCTAACTTGGTGAGATATCGTCAATTTACATCCATTGTAGCCCATTGAGGTCGAAGATCACTATGTTTTGATTGAAAATTTTCGAAATCTATTTCCGCCATTTTAAGTCCCAACACATCATATATTTGAGTTAATTTGCATCTAACATGGTGAGATATCGTCGATTTACATCCATTGAAGCCCATTGAGGTCGATGGTCACTCTGTTTTGATTGAACATTTTCGAAACATATTTCCGCCATTTTAAGTCCAAACACATCATATATTTGAGTGAATTTGCATCTAACATGGTGAGATATCGTCAATTTACATTCATTGGAGCCCATTGAGGTCGAAGATCACTATGTTTTGATTGAACATTCTCGAAATCTATTTCCGCCATTTTAAGTCCTAACACATCATATATTTGAGTTAATTTGCATCTAACATGGTGAGATATCGTCGATTTACATCCATTGAAGCCCATTGAGGTCGATGGTCACTCTGTTTTGATTGAACATTTTCGAAACATATTTCCGCCATTTTAAGTCCAAACACATCATATATTTGAGTGAATTTGCATCTAACATGGTGAGATATCGTCGATTTACATCCAATGAAGCCCATTGAGGTCGATGGTCACTCTGTTTTGATTGAAAATTTTCGAAACATATTTCCGCCATTTTAAGTCCAAACACATCATATATTTGAGTGAATTTGCATCTAACATGGTGAGATATCGTCGATTTACATCCATTGAAGCCCATTGAGGTCGATGGTCACTCTGTTTTGATTGAACATTTTCGAAAACTAATTCTGCCATTCTAAGTCCAAACACATCAATTCTTATATATTTGATTGAGTTTGCATCTACCTTCATCAGATATCGTCGATTCACATCCATTCAATCCTATTGAGGTCGACTGTCACTCTGATTTGATTCAACATTTTCAAAATCTATTTCCGCCATTTTAAGTGCAAACACATCATATATTTGAGTGAATTTGGATTTTACATGGTAAGATATCGTCGATTTACATCCAATGAAGCCCATTGAGGTCGATGGTAACTCTGTTTTGATTGAATATTTTCGAAATTCATTTCCGACATTTTAAGTTCAAACACATCATTTATTATATATTCGAGTGAATTTGCATCTAACTTGGTGAGATCGTCGATTTACATCCATTGAAGACCATTGAGGTCGATGATCACTATGTTTTGATTGAACATTTTCGAAATCTATTTCTGCCATTTTAAGTCCAAACACATCATATATTTGACTGAATTTACATCTAACATGGTAAAATATCGTCGATTTACATCCATTGAAGCCCATTGAGGTCGATGGTCACTCTGTTTTGATTGAACATTTTCGAAATCTATTTCCGACATTTTGAGTCCAAACACATAATTTCTTATATATTCGAGTTATTTTGTATCTAACTTGGTGAGATATCGTCAATTTACATCCATTGGAGCCCATTGAGGTCGATGGTCACTCTGTTTTGATTGAACATTTTCGAAATCTATGTCCGACATTTTGGGTCCAAACACATCATTTCTTATATATTCGTGTTAATTTGCATCTAACATGGTAAGATATCGTCGATTTACATCCATTGAAGCCCATTGAGGTCGATTGTCACCCTGTTTTGATTGAACATTTTCGAAAAATATTTCCGCCATTTTAAGTCCAAACACATCATATATTTGAGTGGATTTGCATCTTACATGGTAAAATATCGTCGATTTACATCCATTGAAGCCCATTGAGGTCGATGGTCACTCTGTTTTGATTGAACATTCTCGAAATCTATTTCCGACATTTTGAGTCCAAACACATCATTTCTAATATATTCGAGTTATTTTTTATCTAACTTGGTGAGATATCGTAAATTTACATCCATTGGAGCCCATTGAGGTCGATGGTCACTCTGTTTTGATTGAACATTTTCGAAATCTATGTCCGACATTTTGGGTCCAAACACATCTATTCTTATATATTCGAGTTAATTTGTATCTAACTTGGTGAGATATCGTCAATTTACATCCATTAGTGCCCATTGAGGTCGATGGTAACTCTGTTTTTATTGAATATTTTCGAATTTCATTTCCGACATTTTAAGTTCAAACACATCATTTATTATATATTCGAGTGAATTTGCATGTAACTTGGTTAGATATCGTCGATTTACATCCATTAAAGACCATTGAGGTCGATGATCACTATGTTTAGATTGAACATTTTCGAAATCTATTTCTGCCATTTTAAGTCCAAACACATATATTTGAGTGAATTTGCATCTTACATGGTAAGATATCGTCGCTTCACATCCAATGAAGCTCATTGAGGTCGATGGTCACTGTGTTTTGATTGAACATTTTCGAAATCTATTCCCGCCATTTTAAGTCCAAACACATCATATATTTGAGTGAATTTGCATCTAACATGGTAAGATATCGTCGATTTACATCCAATGAAGCCCATTGAGGTCGATGGTAACTCTGTTTTGATTGAATATTTTCGAAATCTAATTCTGCCATTTTAAGTCCAAACACATCAATTCTTATATATTTGAGTGAGTTTGCATCTAACTTCATCAGATATCGTCGATTCACATCCATTCTATCCTATTGAGGTCGACTGTCACTCTGAATTGATTCAACATTTTCGAAATCTGTTTCCGCCATTTTAAGTCCAAACACATCATATATTTGAGTGAATTTGCATCTTACATGATAAGATATCGTCGATTTACATCCAATGAAGACCATTGAGGTCGATGATCACTATGTTTTGATTGCACATTTTCGAAATCTATTTCTGCCATTTTAAGTCCAAACACATCATATATTTGAGTGAATTTGCATCTTACATGATAAGATATCGTCGCTTTACATCCAATGAAGCCCATTGAGGTCGATGGTTACTATGTTTTGATTGAACATTTTCGAAACATATTTCCGCCATTTTAAGTCCAAACACATCATATATTTGAGTGAATTTGCATCTAACATGATGAGATATCGTCGATTTACATCCATTGAAGCCCATTGAGGTTAATGGACACTCTGTTTTGATTGAACATTTTCGAAATCTAATTCTGCCATTTTAAGTCCAAACACATCATATATTTGAGTGAATTTGCATCTTACATGGTAAAATATCGTCGATTTACATCCAATGAAGCCCATTGAGGTCGATGGTCACGCTGCTTTGATTGAACATTTTCGAAATCTATTTCCGCCATTTTAAGTCCAAACACATCATATATTCAAGTGAACTTGCATCTAACATGGTAAAATATCGTCGATTTACATCCATTGAAGCCCATTGAGGTCGATGGTCACTCTGTTTTGATTGAACCTTTTCGAAATCTATTTCCGCCATTTTAAGTCCAAAAACATCATATATTTGAGTGAATTTGCATCTAACTTGGTAAGATATCGTCGATTTACATCCATTGAAGACCATTGAGGTCGATGGTCACTCCGTTTTGATTGAACATTTCCGAAATTTATTTCCGCCATTTTGAGTCCAAACACATCATATATTCAAGTGAATTTGCATCTAACATGGTATGATATCGTCGATTCACATCCATTGAAGCCCATTGAGGTCGATGGTAACTCTGTTTTGATTGAATATTTTCGAAATCTAATTCTGCCATTTTAAGTCCAAACAAATCAATTCTTATATATTTGAGTGAGTTTGCATCTAACTTCATCAGATATCGTCGATTCACATCCATTCAATCCTATTGAGGTCGACTGTCACTCTGAATTGATTCAACATTTTCAAAATCTGTTTCCGCCATTTTAGGTCCAAACACATCATATATTTGAGTGAATTTGCATCTTACATGATAAGATATCGTCGATTCACATCCAATGAAGACCATTGGAGTCGATGATCACTATGTTTTGATTGAACATTTTCGAAATCTATTTCTGCCATTTTAAGTCCAAACACATCATATATTTGAGTGAATTTGCATCTTACATGATAAGATATCGTCGATTTACATCCATTGAAGCCCATTGAGGTCCATGGTCACTCTGTTTTGATTGAACATTTTCGAAATTTATTTCCGCCATTTTAAGTCCTAACATATCATATATTTGAGTTAATTCGCATCTAACATAGTAAGATATCGTCGATTTACATCCAATAAAGCCCATTGAGGTCGATGGTAACTCTGTTTTGATTGGATATTTTCGAAACATATTTCCGCCATTTTAAGTCCAAACACATCATATATTTGATTGAATTTGCATCAAACATGGTAAGATATCGTCGATTTACATCCATTCAAGCCCATTGAGGTCGATGGTCACTCTGTTTTGATTGAACATTTTCGAAATCTATTTCCGCCATTTCATGTCCTAACACATCATATATTTGAGTGAATTTGCATCTAACATGGTGAGATATCGTCGATTTACATCCATTGAAGCCCATTGAGGTCGATGGTCACTCTGTTTTGATTGAACATTTTCGAAATCTATTCCCGACATTTTGAGTCAAAACACATCAATTCTTATATATTTGAGTTAATTTGTATCTAACTTGGTGAGATATCGTCAATTTACATCCATTGGAGCCCATTGAGGTCGAAGATCACTATGTTTTGATTGAACATTTTCGAAATCTATTTCCGCCATTTTGAGTCCTAACACATCATATATTTGAGTTAATTTGCATCTAACATAGTAAGATATCGTCGATTTACATCCAATGGAGCCCATTGAGGTCGATGGTCACTCTGTTTTGATTGAACATTTTCGAAACATATTTCCGCCATTCTAAGTCCAAACACATCATATATTTGAGTGAATTTGCATCTAACATGGTAAAATATCGTCGATTTACATCCATTGAAGCCCATTGAGGTCGATGGTCACTCTGTTTTGATTGAACATTTTCGAAATCTATTTCCGCCATTTTGAGTCCTAACACATCATATATTTGAGATAATTTGCATCTAAAATAGTAAGATATCGTCGATTTACATCCAATGAAGCCCATTGAGGTCGATGGTCACTCTGTTTTGATTGAACATTTTCGAAACATATTTCCGCCATTTTAAGTCCAAACACATCATATATTTGAGTGAATTTGCATCTAACATGGTGAGATATCGTCGATTTACATCCATTGAAGCCCATTGAGTTCGATGGTCACCCTGTTTTGATTGAACATTTTCGAAAAGTAATTCTGCCATTTTAAGTCCAAACACATCAATTCTTATATATTTGAGTGAGTTTGCATCTAATTTCATCAGATATCGTCGATTCACATCCATTCAATCCTATTGAGGTCGACTGTTACTCTGATTTGATTCAACATTTTCAAAATCTATTTCCGCCATTTTAAGTGCAAACACATCATATATTCGAGTGAATTTGCATCTAACATGATAAGATATCGTCGATTTACATCCAATGAAGCCCATTGTGATCGATGATCACTATGTTTTGATTGAACATTTCTGAAATCTACTTCCGTCATTTTAAGTCCAAACACATCATATATTTGAGTGAATTTGGATTTAACATGGTAAGATATCGTCGATTTACATCCAATGAAGCCCATTGAGGTCGATGGTCACTCTGAATTGATTCAACATTTTCAAAATCTGTTTCCGCCATTTTAGGTCCAAACACATCATATATTTGAGTGAATTTGCATCTTACATGATAAGATATCGTCGATTTTCATCCAATGAAGACCATTGAGGTCGATGATCACTATGTTTTGATTGAACATTTTCGAAATCTATTTCTGCCATTTTACGCCCAAACTCATCATATATTTGAGTGAATTTGCATCTTACATGGTGAGATATCGTCGATTTACATCCAATGAAGCCCATTGAGTTCGATTAAAACCCAAAAATCAGCCATAATACCCAAAAATTAGCTAGAGAAACTCAAAAATTAGCCACAAAAACCCAAAATTTAGCCATAAAAACCCAAAAATTAGCTATAAAAACCCGAAAATTACCCAGAAAAACTCAAAAATTAGCCGAAAATACCCAAAAATTAGCTATAGAAACCCAAAAATTAGCCACAAAAACCCAAAAATCAGCCACAAAACCCAAAAATTAGCCAAAAAAAACTCGAAAATTAGCTAGAAAAACTCAAAATTTAGCCATAAAACCCAACAATTAGCTGGAAAAACTCAAGAATTAGCTAGAAAAACTCGAAAATCAGCTGAAAAAACTCAGAAATTAGCCACAAAAACCCAACAATCAGCTAAAAAAACTCAAAAATTAGCTATAGAAACTCGTAAAATACCTATAAAACCCAAAAATTAGCGAGAAAAACCCAAAAATTAGCCATAAAAACCCAAAAATCAGCCATAAAACCCATAAATTAGCCACAAAAACTCAACAATCAGCTATAAAAACACAGAATTTAGTCACAAAACTCGAAAATTGTTAGAAAAACCCAGAATTTAGCTATAAAAACTCAAAAAATAGCTATAAAACCCAAAAATTAGCTAGAAAACCCCAAAAATTAGCCATAAAACCCGAAAATCAGCCATAAAACCCAAAAATTAGCTAGAGAAACTCAAGAATCAGCTAGAAAAACTTAAAAATTAGCCACAAAAACCCATAAATTGGCTAGAAAAACTCAAAATTTAGCCATAAAACCCAAACATTAGCTAGAAAAACTCAAGAATCAGCTAGAAAAACTTGGAAATTAGCCACATAAACCCAAAAATTGCTAGAAAAAACCCAACAATTAGCTATAAAAACCCAAAAATTGCTAGAAAACCAAAAAATTAGCTTAAAAAAACCCAGAAATTAGCCATAAAAACCCAAAAATTAGCTAGAAAAACTCAAAAATCAGATAGAAAAATCCAAAAAATAAGCCATAAAAACCCAAAAATTAGCTAGAAAAACTCAAAAATTGGCCACAAAACCCAAAAATTGATAGAAAAACTCAAAAATTAGCTCTAAAAACTCAGAAATTAGCTAGAAAAACTCGAAAATTAGCCATGAAAACCCAAATATTAGCTAGAAAATTCCAAAGATTAGCTATGAAACCCATAAATTTTTGGGTTTTATAGTTTTTTTTTGAGTTTTTATAGCTAATTTTTGGATTTTTCTAGCAATTTTTGGGTTTTTATGGCTAATTTTTGAGTTCTTCTAGCTAATGTTCAAGTTTTCTAGCTAATTTTTGGGTTTTATAGCTATTTTTTTGGTTTTTATAGTTTTTATAACTAGAAAAACTCAGAAATTAGCCACAAGAACCAATAAATTGTTAGAAAAACCTAGAAATTATCTTTAAAAACCCAAAATTAGCTATAAAACCCAAAAAACAGCTAGAAAACTAAAACATTAGCCAGAAAAACTCAAACATTAGGTGGAAAAACTCAAAAATTAGTAATGAAAACCCAAAAATTAGCTAAAAAATTCCAAAGATTAGCTATGAAACCCAAAAATTTTTGGGTTTTATAGCTATTTTCTGGGTTTTTATAGATAATTTTTGGGTTTTTCCAGTAATTTTTGGGTTTTTATGGCTAATTTTTGAGTTTTTCTAGCTAATGTTTAAGTTTTCGAGCTAATTTTTGGGTTCTCAAGGCTTATTTTTTGGGTTTTTCTACCTAATTTTTGAGTTTTCAAGCTAATTTTTGAGTTTTTCTTGCTAATTTTTGGGTTTTAATGGCTAATTTTTGAGTATTTCTACCTAATTTTTAGGTTTTCTAGCAATTTTTGTGTTTTTATTCCTAATTTTTTGGTCTTTTTAGCTAATTTTTGGATTTTATGGCTGAATATTGAGATTTTCTAGCTAATTTATGAGTTTTGTGGCTAATTTTTGAAATTTTCCAGCTAATTTTTGGGTTTTATAGCTATTCTTTGAGTTTTTATAGTTTTTATAGCTAGAAAAACTCTAAAAATCAGCTAGAAAAACTCAGAAATTAGCCATAAAAACCCAAATATCAGCCATAAAACCCAAAAATTAGATAGAAAAACTCAGAAATTAGCCACAAAAACCAATAAATTGTTAGAAAAGCCTAAAAATTAGCTTTAAGAACCCAATAATTAGCTATAAAACTTAAAAGTTAGCTAGAAAAACTCAACAATTAGTCATAAAACACAAAAATTAGCTAGGATAACTCAAGAACTAACCATAAAAACTCAGAAATTAGCCACAGAAAAACAAAAATTAGCCATAAAAACCCAAAAATTAGTCATAAAACCCAAAAGTTAACTAGAGAAACTCCAAAATTGGTTAGAAAAACTAAGAAATCAGCTGGAAAAACTCAAAAATTAGCCATAAAAACTCGGAAATAAGCCACAAAAAACCAAAAATTAGCCACAAAAACTCAAAAATAAGCCATAGAAACCCAAAAATTAGCTATAAAACCCACAAATTAGCTAGAAAAACTCACTAATTAGCCATAAACACTCAAAAATTAGCCACAAAAACTCAAAAATTAGCCTTGAAAATCCACAAATTAGCCATAAAAACCAAAAAATTAGCCATAAAACCCAAGAATTATCGAGAAAAACTAGGAAATTAGCCGGAAAAACTCAGAAATTAGCCACAAAAACCCAACAATTAGCTAGAAAAACACAGAAATTAGCCACAAAAGCCAAAAATTAGCCATGAAAACCCAAAAATCAGCCATAAAACACAAAAATTAGCCACAAGAACCCAACAATCAGCTGGAAAAACAAAGAAATTAGTCACAAAACCCAAAAATTGTTAGAAAAACCCAGAATTTAGCTTTAAAAACTCACAAAATAGATATAAAACCCAAAAATTAGCTATAAAAACCCAAAAATTAGCTATAAAACCCAAAAAATTAGCTAGAAAAACTTGAAAATCAGCTATAAAACCCAAAAATTAATTGGAAAAACTCAACAATTAGCCGTAAAAACTCAAAAATTAGCCACAGAAACCCAGAAATCAGCCACAAAAACCAAAAAATTAGCCATAAAAACCCAGAAATTAGCCACAAATACAGAAAAATTAGCCAAAAAAACCCAAAAATTAGCTATAAAATCCTAAAATTAGCTGGGAAAACCCAAAAATTAACCAGAAAAACTCAAAAATTAGCTAGAAAACCCAAAAATTAGATAGAAAAACTAAAAAAATAGCTATAAAACCCAAAAATTAGCAGGAAAAACCCAGAAATTAGCTGGAAAAATTCAAAAATCAGCCATGAAAAATCAAAAATTAGCCACAAAAACCCAAAAATTATTCATAAAACTCCAAAAATTAGCCAGAACCTAGAAAATTAGCCATAAAAACTCAGAACCTAGCTCAAAAATCCAAAAATTAGCCAGAACCTCGAAATTTAGCCATAAAAACTCAGAAATTGGCCAAAAAAAACCCAATAATCAGCTGGAAAAACTCAGAAATTAGCCACAAAACCCGGAAATTAGCCATGAAAAGCAAAAAATTAGCCATAAAACCCAAAAACTAGCCAGAAGAACTCGAAAATTAGCCATAAAAACTCAGAAATTAGCCATAAAAACTCAGAAATTAGCCATAAAAACTCAAAAATTAGCTATAAAACCCTCAAATTAGCTGGAAAAACTCAAAAATTAGCCATAAAAACTCGGAAATTAGCCACAAAATCTCAAAAATTAGCCATAAAAACCAGGAAATTAGCTATAAAACTCACATATCAGCTAGAAAAACCCAAAAATTAGCCATAAAAATCCAAAAATCAGCCATAAAACACAAAAATTAGCCACAAAAACCCAACAATCAGCTGGAAAACACAGAAATGGTCACTCTGTTTTGATTGAACATTTTCGAAAACTAATTCTGCCATTTTAAGTCCAAACACATCAATTCTTATATATTTGAGTGAGTTTGCATCTAACTTCATCAGATATCGTCGATTCACATCCATTCAATCCTATTGAGGTCGACTGTCACTCTGATTTGATTCAACATTTTCAAAATCTATTTCCGCCATTTTAAGTGCAAACACATCATATATTCGAGTGAATTTGCATCTAACATGATAAGATATCGTCGATTTACATCCAATGAAGCCCATTGTGGTCGATGATCACTATGTTTTGATTGAACATTTCTGAAATCTACTTCCGTTATTTTAAGTCCAAACACATCATATATTTGAGTGAATTTGGATTTTACATGGTAAGATATCGTCGATTTACATCCAATGAAGCCCATTGAGGTCGATGGTCACTATGTTTTGATTGAACATTTTCGAAATCTATTCCCGCCATTTTAAGTCCAAACACATCATATATTTGAGTGAATTTGCATCTAACATGGTAAGATATCTTCGATTTACATCCAATAAAGCCCATTGAGGTCGATGGTAACTCTGTTTTTATTGAATATTTTCGAAATTCATTTCCGACATTTTAAGTTCAAACACATCATTTATTATATATATTCGAGTGAATTTGCATGTAACTTGGTGAGATATCGTCGATTTACATCCATTGAAGCCCATTGTGGTCGATGATCACTATGTTTTGATTGAACATTTCTGAAATCTACTTCCGTTATTTTAAGTCCAAACACATCATATATTTGAGTGAATTTGGATTTTACATGGTAAGATATCGTCGATTTACATCCAATGAAGCCCATTGAGGTCGATGGTCACTATGTTTTGATTGAACATTTTCGAAATCTATTCCCGCCATTTTAAGTCCAAACACATCATATATTTGAGTGAATTTGCATCTAACATGGTAAGATATCTTCGATTTACATCCAATGAAGCCCATTGAGGTCGATGGTAACTCTGTTTTTATTGAATATTTTCGAAATTCATTTCCGACATTTTAAGTTCAAACACATCATTTATTATATATATTCGAGTGAATTTGCATGTAACTTGGTGAGATATCGTCGATTTACATCCATTGAAGACCATTGAGGTCGATGATCACTATGTTTTGATTGAACATTTTCGAAATCTATTTCTGCCATTTTAAGTCCAAACACATCATATATTTGAGTGAATTTGCATCTTACATGGTAAGATATCGTCGTTTCACATCCAATGAAGCTCATTGAGGTCGATGATAACTATGTTTTGATTGCACATTTTCGAAATCTATTTCTGCCATTTTAAGTCCAAACACATCAATTCTTATATATTTGAGTGAGTTTGCATCTAACATGGTAAGATATCGTCAATTTACATCCAATGAAGCCCATTGAGGTCGATGGTAACTCTGTTTTGATTGAATATTTTCGAAATCTAATTCTGCCATTTCAAGTCCTAACACATCAATTCTTATATATTTGAGTGAGTTTGCATCTAACTTCATCAGATATCGTCGATTCACATCCATTCAATCCTATTGAGGTCGACTGTCACTCTGAATTGATTCAACATTTTCAAAATCTGTTCCGCCATTTTAGGTCCAAACACATCATATATTTGAGTGAATTTGCATCTTACATGATAAGATATCGTCGATTTTCATCCAATGAAGACCATTGAGGTCGATGATCACTATGTTTTGATTGAACATTTTCGAAATCTATTTCTGCCATTTTAAGTCCAAACACATCATATATTCGAGTGAATTTGCATCTAACTTGGTGAGATATCGTCGATTTACATCCATTGAAGACCATTGAGGTCGATGGTCACGCTGCTTCGATTGAACATTTTCGAAATCTATTTCCGACATTTTACACCCAAACTCATCATATATTTGAGTGAATTTGCATCTTACATGGTGAGATATCGTCGATTTACATCCAATAAAGCCCATTGAGTTCGATTAAAACCCAAAAATCAGCCATAATACCCAAAAATTAGCTAGAGAAACTCAAAAATTAGCCACAAAAACCCAAAATTTAGCCATAAAAACCCAAAAATTAGCTATAAAAACCCGAAAATTAGCTATACAACGCAAAAATTAGCTAGGAAAACTCAAAAATTAGCTGAAAATACCCAAAAATCAGCTATAGAAACCCAAAAATTAGCCACAAAAACCCAAAAAGTAGCCACAAAACCCAAAAATTAGCCAGAAAAACTCGAAAATTAGCTAGAAAAACTCAAAATTTAGCCATAAAACCCAACAATTAGCTGGAAAAACTCAAGAATTAGCTAGAAAAACTCGAAAATCAGCTGAAAAAACTCAGAATTTAGCCACAAAAACTCAACAATCAACTAGAAAAACTCAAAAATTAGCTATAGAAACTCGTAAAATACCTATAAAACCCAAAAATTAGCGAGAAAAACCCAAAAATTAGCCATAAAAACCCAAAAATCAGCCATAAAACCCATAAATTAGCCACAAAAACTCAACAATCAGCTATAAAAACACAGAATTTAGTCACAAAACTCGAAAATTGTTAGAAAAACCCAGAATTTAGCTATAAAAACTCAAAAAATAGCTATAAAACCCAAAAATTAGCTAGAAAACCCCAAAAATTAGCCATAAAACCCGAAAATCAGCCATAAAACCCAAAAATTAGCTAGAGAAACTCAAGAATCAGCTAGAAAAACTTAAAAATTAGCCACAAAAACCCATAAATTGGCTAGAAAAACTCAAAATTTAGCCATAAAACCCAAACATTAGCTAGAAAAACTCACGAATCAGCTAGAAAAACTTGGAAATTAGCCACATAAACCCACAAATTGCTAGAAAAACCCAACAATTAGCTATAAAAACCCAAAAATTGCTAGAAAACCAAAAAATTAGCTTAAAAAACCCAGAAATTAGCCATAAAAACCCAAAAATTAGCTAGAAAAACTCAAAAATCAGATAGAAAAATCCAAAAAATAAGCCATAAAAACACAAAAATTAGCTAGAAAAACTCAAAAATTAGCCACAAAACCCAAAAATTGATAGAAAAACTCAAAAATTAGCTTTAAAAACTCAGAAATTAGCTAGAAAAACTCAAAAATTAGTAATGAAAACCCAAAAATTAGCTAAAAAATTCCAAAGATTAGCTATGAAACCCAAAAATTTTTGGGTTTTATAGCTATTTTCTGGGTTTTTATAGATAATTTTTGGGTTTTTCCAGCAATTTTTGGGTTTTTATGGCTAATTTTTGAGTTTTTCTAGCTAATGTTTAAGTTTTCGAGCTAATTTTTGGGTTCTCATGGCTTATTTTTTGGGTTTTTCTACCTAATTTTTGAGTTTTCAAGCTAATTTTTGAGTTTTTCTTGCTAATTTTTGGGTTTTAATGGCTAATTTTTGAGTATTTCTACCTAATTTTTAGGTTTTCTAGCAAATTTTGTGTTTTTATTCCTAATTTTTTGGTCTTTTTAGCTAATTTTTGGATTTTATGGCTGAATATTGAGATTTTCTAGCTAATTTATGAGTTTTGTGGCTAATTTTTGAAATTTTCCAGCTAATTTTTGGGTTTTATAGCTACTCTTTGAGTTTTTATAGTTTTTATAGCTAGAAAAACTCTAAAAATCAGCTAGAAAAACTCAGAAATTAGCCATAAAAACCCAAATATCAGCCATAAAACCCAAAAATTAGATAGAAAAACTCACTAATTAGCCATAAACACTCAAAAATTAGCCACAAAAACTCAAAAATTAGCCTTGAAAATCCACAAATTAGCCATAAAAACCAAAAAATTAGCCATAAAACCCAAGAATTATCGAGAAAAACTAGGAAATTAGCCGGAAAAACTCAGAAATTAGCCACAAAAACCCAACAATTGGCTAGAAAAACACAGAAATTAGCCACAAAAGCCAAAAATTAGCCATGAAAACCCAAAAATCAGCCATAAAACACAAAAATTAGCCACAAAAACCCAACAATCAGCTGGAAAAACAAAGAAATTAGTCACAAAACCCAAAAATTGTTAGAAAAACCCAGAATTTAGCTTTAAAAACTCACAAAATAGATATAAAACCCAAAAATTAGCTATAAAAACCCAAAAATTAGCTATAAAACCCAAAAAATTAGCTAGAAAAACTTGAAAATCAGCTATAAAACCCAAAAATTAATTGGAAAAACTCAACAATTAGCCGTAAAAACTCAAAAATTAGCTAGAAAACCCAAAAATTAGATAGAAAAACTAAAAAAATAGCTATAAAACCCAAAAATTAGCTGGAAAAACCCAGAAATTAGCTGGAAAAATTAAAAAATCAGCCATAAAAAATCAAAAATTAGCCACAAAAACCCAAAAATTATTCATAAAACTCCAAAAATTAGCCAGAACCTCGAAAATTAGCCATAAAAACTCAGAACCTAGCTCAAAAATTAGACAGAACCTCGAAATTTAGCCATAAAAACTCAGAAATTGGCCAAAAAAACCCAATAATCAGCTGGAAAAACTCAGAAATTAGCCACAAAACCCGGAAATTAGCCATGAAAAGCAAAAAATTAGCCATAAAACCCAAAAACTAGCCAGATGAACTCGAAAATTAGCCATAAAAACTCAGAAATTAGCCATAAAATCTCAGAAATTAGCCATAAAAACTCAAAAATTAGCTATAAAACCCTCAAATTAGCTGGAAAAACTAAAAAATTAGCCATAAAAACTCGGAAATTAGCCACAAAATCTCAAAAATTAGCCATAAAAACCAGGAAATTAGCTATAAAACTCACATATCAGCTAGAAAAACCCAAAAATTAGCCATAAAAATCCAAAAATCAGCCATAAAACACAAAAATTAGCCACAAAAACCCAACAATCAGCTGGAAAACACAGAAATGGTCACTCTGTTTTGATTGAACATTTTCGAAAACTAATTCTGCCATTTTAAGTCCAAACACATCAATTCTTATATATTTGAGTGAGTTTGCATCTAACTTCATCAGATATCGTCGATTCACATCCATTCAATCCTATTGAGGTCGACTGTCACTCTGATTTGATTCAACATTTTCAAAATCTATTTCCGCCATTTTAAGTGCAAACACATCATATATTCGAGTGAATTTGCATCTAACATGATAAGATATCGTCGATTTACATCCAATGAAGCCCATTGTGGTCGATGATCACTATGTTTTGATTGAACATTTCTGAAATCTACTTCCGTTATTTTAAGTCCAAACACATCATATATTTGAGTGAATTTGGATTTTACATGGTAAGATATCGTCGATTTACATCCAATGAAGCCCATTGAGGTCGATGGTCACTATGTTTTGATTGAACATTTTCGAAATCTATTCCCGCCATTTTAAGTCCAAACACATCATATATTTGAGTGAATTTGCATCTAACATGGTAAGATATCGTCGATTTACATCCAATGAAGCCCATTGAGGTCGATGGTAACTCTGTTTTTATTGAATATTTTCGAAATTCATTTCCGACATTTTAAGTTCAAACACATCATTTATTATATATATTCGAGTGAATTTGCATGTAACTTGGTGAGATATCGTCGATTTACATCCATTGAAGACCATTGAGGTCGATGATCACTATGTTTTGATTGAACATTTTCGAAATCTATTTCTGCCATTTTAAGTCCAAACACATCATATATTTGAGTGAATTTGCATCTTACATGGTGAGATATCGTCGTTTCACATCCAATGAAGCTCATTGAGGTCGATGATCACTATGTTTTGATTGCACATTTTCGAAATCTATTTCTGCCATTTTAAGTCCAAACACATCAATTCTTATATATTTGAGTGAGTTTGCATCTAACTTCATCAGATATCGTCGATTCACATCCATTCAATCCTATTGAGGTCGACTGTCACTCTGAATTGATTCAACATTTTCAAAATCTGTTTCCGCCATTTTAGGTCCAAACACATCATATATTTGAGTGAATTTGCATCTTACATGATAAGATATCGTCGATTTTCATCCAATGAAGACCATTGAGGTCGATGATCACTATGTTTTGATTGAACATTTTCGAAATCTATTTCTGCCATTTTAAGTCCAAACACATCATATATTCGAGTGAATTTGCATCTTACATGGTAAGATATCGTCGATTTACATCCAATGAAGCCCATTGAGGTCGATGGTCACGCTGCTTCGATTGAACATTTTCGAAATCTATTTCCGACATTTTACGCCCAAACTCATCATATATTTGAGTGAATTTGCATCTTACATGGTGAGATATCGTCGATTTACATCCAATGAAGCCCATTGAGTTCGATTAAAACCCAAAAATCAGCCATAATACCCAAAAATTAGCTAGAGAAACTTAAAAATTAGCAACAAAAAACCAAAATTTAGCCATAAAAACCCAAAAATTAGCTATAAAAACCCGAAAATTAGCTATACAACGCAAAAATTAGCTAGGAAAACTCAAAAATTAGCCGAAAATACCCAAAAATTAGCTATAGAAACCCAAAAATTAGCCACAAAAACCCAAAAAGTAGCCACAAAACCCAAAAATTAGCCAGAAAAACTCGAAAATTAGCTAGAAAAACTCAAAATTTAGCCATAAAACCCAACAATTAGCTGGAAAAACTCAAGAATTAGCTAGAAAAACTCGAAAATCAGCTGGAAAAACTCAGAAATTAGCCACAAAAACTCAACAATCAACTAGAAAAACTCAAAAATAGCTATAGAAACTCGTAAAATACCTATAAAACCCAAAAATTAGCGAGAAAAACCCAAAAATTAGCCATAAAAACCCAAAAATCAGCCATAAAAACCCAAAAATTAGCCATAAAAACCCAAAAATTAGCCATAAAAACCCAAAAATCAGCCATAAAAACCCAAAAATTAGCCATAAAAACCCAAAAATTAGCTGGAAAACTCAAACATTAGCTAGAAAAACTCAAAAATTAGCTAGAAAAACTAACAAATTAGCCATGAAAACCCAAAAATTGGCTATAAAATTCCAAAGGTTAGCTATGAAACCCATAAATTTTTGGGTTCTATAGATATTTTTCGGTTTTTTATAGCTAATTTTTGAGTTTTTCTAGCTAATGTTTAAGTTTTCTAGCTAAATTAGCCACAAAAAAATTATCGAGAAAAACTCAGGAATTAGCTAAAAAACTCAAAAACCAGCTAGAAAAACTCAAAAATTAGCAACAAAACTCAAAAATTGATAGAAAAACTCAAAAATTAGCTACAAAAACTCATAAAATAGCTATAAAAAAACCCAAAAATTAGCCATAAAAACCCAAAAATTAGCTACAAAAACCCAAAAATTGGCCACAACTTTGAAAATTAGCCATAAAAACTAAGAAATTAGCCAAAAAAACCCAAAAATTAGCCATGAAAACCCAAAAATTAGCTATAAAACCCACAAATCAGCTAGAAAAACTCAGAAATTAGATATAAAAATTCAAAAATTAGCCACAAAAACTCAAAAATTAGCCATAAAAAACCCAAATATCAGCCATAAAAACGAACAATTAGTCATAAAACCCAAAAATTAGCCAGAAAAACTCGAAAATTAGCTAAAAAAACCCAGACATTAAACACAAAAACCCAAAAATTGTTAGAAAAACCCAAAAGTTAGCTATAAAAACCAAAAAATTAGCTATACAACCCAAAATTTAGCTTGAAAAACTCAAAAATTAGCGATGAAAACTCAAAAATTAGCCATAATACCCGAAAATTAGCTAGATAAACTTAAAAATTAGCCACAAAAACCCAAATTTAGCCATAAAAACCCAAAAATTAGCTATAAAAACCCGAAAATTAGCTATACAACGCAAAAATTAGCTAGAAAAACTCAACAATTAGCCATGAAACCCAAAAATTAGCTAGAATAACTCGAAAACTAGCCATAAAAACTCAAAAATTAGCCACAGAAACCCAAAAATTAGTCATAAAAACCCAAAAATTAGCCATAAAACCCAAAAGTTAGCTAGAGAAACTCCAAAATTAGTTGGAAAAACTCAGAAATCAGCTAGAAAATCTCACAAATTAGCCATAAAAACTCAAAAATTAGCCACAAAAAACAAAAGTTGGCCACAAAAAATCAAAAATTAGCCATAAAAACCCGAAAATTAGATATGAAACCCACAAATTAGCTAGAAAAACTCAACAATTAGCCATAAAAACTCAAAAATTAGCCAACAAAACTCGAGAATTAGCCTTTAAAATCCACAAATTAGCTATAAAAACAAAAAATTAGCCATAAAACCCAAGAATTAGCCAGAAAATTAGCTAGAAAAACTCAGAAATTAGCCACAAAAACCCAACAATTGTCTTGAAAAACTCAGAAATTAGCCACAAAACCCAACAATTAGCCATAAAACCCATAAATTAGCCACAAAAACTCAACAAACAGCTATAAAAACACAGAATTTAGTCACAAAACCCGAAAATTGTTAGAAAAACCCAGAATTTAGCTATAAAAACTCAAAAAATAGCTATAAAACCCAAAAATTAGCTAGAAAACCCCAAAAATTAGCCATAAAACCCGAAAATCAGCCATAAAACCCAAAAATTAGCTAGAGAAACTCAAGAATCAGCTAGAAAAACTTGAAAATTAGCCACAAAAACCCATAAATTGGCTAGAAAAACTCAAAATTTAGCCATAAAACCCAAACATTAGCTAGAAAAACTCAAGAATCAGCTAGAAAAACTTGGAAATTAGCCACATAAACTTAAAAATTGCTAGAAAAACCCAACAATTAGCTATAAAAACCCAAAAATTGCTAGAAAACCAAAAAATTAGCTTAAAAAACCCAGAAATTAGCCATAAAAACCCAAAAATTAGCTAGAAAAACTCAAAAATCAGATAGAAAAATCCAAAAAATAAGCCATAAAAACCCAAAAATTAGCTAGAAAAACTCAAAAATTAGCCACAAAACCCAAAAATTGATAGAAAAACTCAAAAATTAGCTCTAAAAACTCAGAAATTAGCTAGAAAAACTCGAAAATTAGCCATGAAAACCCAAATATTAGCTAGAAAATTCCAAAAATTTTTGGGTTTTATAGCTATTTTCTGGGTTTTTATAGATAATTTTTGGGTTTTTCCAGCAATTTTTGGGTTTTTATGGCTAATTTTTGAGTTTTTCTAGCTAATGTTTAAGTTTTCGAGCTAATTTTTGGGTTCTCATGGCTTATTTTTTGGGTTTTTCTACCTAATTTTTGAGTTTTCAAGCTAATTTTTGAGTTTTTCTGGCTAATTTTTGAGTATTTCTACCTAATTTTTAAGTTTTCTAGCAATTTTTGTGTTTTTATTCCTAATTTTTTGGTCTTTTTAGCTAATTTTTGGATTTTATGGCTGAATATTGAGATTTTCTAGCTAATTTATGAGTTTTGTGGCTAATTTTCGAGTTTTTCCAGCTAATTTTTGGGTTTTATAGCTATTCTTTGAGTTTTTATAGTTTTTATAGCTAGAAAAACTCTAAAAATCAGCTAGAAAAACTCAGAAATTAGCCATAAAAACCCAAATATCAGCCATAAAACCCAAAAATTAGCTAGAAAAACTCAGAAATTAGCCACAAAAACCAATAAATTGTTAGAAAAGCCCAAAAATTAGCTTTAAGAACCCAATAATTAGCTATAAAACTTAAATGTTAGCTAGAAAAACTCAACAATTAGTCATAAAACCCAAAAATTAGCTAGGATAACTCAAGAACTAACCATAAAAACTCAGAAATTAGCCACAGAAAAACAAAAATTAGCCATAAAAACCCAAAAATTAGCCATAAAACCCAAAAGTTAGCTAGAGAAACTCCAAAATTGGTTAGAAAAACTAAGAAATCAGCTGGAAAAACTCAAAAATTAGCCATAAAAACTCGAAAATAAGCCACAAAAAACCAAAAAATAGCCACAAAAACTCAAAAATCAGCCATAGAAACCCAAAAATTAGCTACAAAACCCACAAATTAGCTAGAAAAACTCACTAATTAGCCATAAACACTCAAAAATTAGCCACAAAAACTCAAAAATTAGCCTTGAAAATCCACAAATTAGCCATAAAAAACAAAAAATTAGCCATAAAACCCAAGAATTATCGAGAAAAACTAGGAAATTAGCTGGAAAAACTCAGAAATTAGCCACAAAAACCCAACAATTGGCTAGAAAAACACAGAAATTAGCCACAAAAGCCAAAAATTAGCCATGAAAACCCAAAAATCAGCCATAAAACACAAAAATTAGCCACAAAAACCCAACAATCAGCTGGAAGAACAAAGAAATTAGTCACAAAACCCAAAAATTGTTAGAAAAACCCAGAATTTAGCTTTAAAAACTCACAAAATAGATATAAAACCCAAAAATTAGCTATAAAAACCCAAAAATTAGCTAGAAAACCTCAAAAATTAGCCATAAAAACCCAAAAATTATCCAGAAAAACTCGGAAATTAGCCACAAAACCCAAAAATTGTGAGAAAAACCCAAACATTAGCTATAAAACCTAAAAATTAGCTAGAAAAACTCGAAAATCAGTTATAAAACCCAAAAATTAGCTCGACAAACTCAAAAACTAGCCATAAAAACTCAAAAATTAGCCACAGAATCCCAAAAATCAGCCACAAAAACCCAAAAATTAGCCATAAAAACCCAGAAATTAGTCACAAAAACAGAAAAATTAACCATAAAAACCCAAAAGTTAGCTATAAAACCCTCAAATAAGCTGGAAAAACTCAAAAATTAGCCATAAAATCTCAAGAATTAGCCACAAAACCCCAAAAATTAGCCATAATAACACAAAAATCAGCCACAAAATCCCAAAAATTAGCCATGAAACCCAAAAATTATCCAGCACTCGAAAATTAGCCATAAAAACTCAAAAATTAGCCATAAAAACTCGAAAATTATTCGGAAAAACCCAAAAATGAAATGAAAACCCAGAACTTAGCCATCAAAACCCTAAAATTAGCCATAAAACCCAGAAATTAGCCAGTACCTCAAAAAATAGCCATAAAAACTCAGAAATTAGCCACAAAAACCCAACAATCAGCTGGAAGAACAAAGAAATTAGTCACAAAACCCAAAAATTCGCCATAAAAACCCACAAATTAGCCATAAAACCCAAAAACTAGCCAGAAGAACTCGAAAATTAGCCATAAAAACCATAAAATCCTAAAATTAGCTGGGAAAACCCAAAAATTAACCAGAAAATCTCAAAAATTTGCTAGAAAACCCAAAAATTAGATGAAAAAACTCAAAAAATAGCTATAAAACCCAAAAATTAGCTAAAAAAACCCAAAAATTAGCTAGAAAAACCCAAAAATTAGCTGGAAAAATTCAAAAATTAACCATAAAAACTCAAAAATTAGCCACAAAAACCCAAAAATTATTCATAAAACCCCAAAAATTAGCTACAAAAACCCAAAAATTAGCCAGAACCTCGAAAATTAGCCATGAAAAGCTAAAAATTAGCCATAAAACCCAAAAACTAGCCATAAAAACCCTAAAATTAGCTACAAAACCCACATATCAGCTAGAAAAACCCACAAATTAGTCATAAAAACTGAAAAATTAGCTATAAAACCCAAAAATTAGCTAGAAAAACCCAAAAATTAGCATTACAACCCAAAAATTATCTAGAAAACCTCAAAAATTAGCTGGAGAAACTCATAAATTAGGTAGAGAAACTCAGAAATTAGCTAGAAAAACTAAAAAATTAGCTACAAAAACTCAGAAATTAGCAACATAAACCAATAAATTGTTAGAAAAACCCAAAAATTAGCTTTAAGAACTCAAAAATTGGCTATAAAACCCATAAATTAGCCAGAAAAACAAAAAATTAGCTAAAAAACCCAAAATTTAGCAAGAAAAACTTGAGAATTAGTTAGAAAAACTCAGAAATTAGCCACAAAAACCCAACAGTCAGCTAGAAAAACTCAGAAATTAGTCAGAAAACCCAAAAATTGTTAGAAAAACCCAAAAATTAGTTATAAAAACTCAAAAAGTAGCTATAAAACTCAAAAATTAGCTATAAAAACCCAAAAATTAGCATTACAACCCAAAAATTAGCTAGAAAACCTCAAAAATTAGCTGGAGAAACTCATAAATTAGGTAGAGAAACTCAGAAATTAGCTAGAAAAACTAAAAAATTAGCCACAAAAACCCATAAATTGGCTAGAAAAACTCAAAATTTTGCCATAAAACCCAAAAATTATCTACAAAAACTCAGAAATTAGCTAGAAAAACTCAGAAATTAGCAACATAAACCAATAAATTGTTAGAAAAACCCAAAAATTAGCTTTAAGAACTCAAAAAATGGCTATAAAACCCAAAAATTAGCCAGAAAAACAAAAAATTAGCTAAAAAACCCAAAATTTAGCTAGAAAAACTCAAAAATTAGCACAAATCTCAAAAATTGATATAAAAACTCAGAAATTAGCTATAAAAACTCAAAAATAGCGATAAAACATAAAAATTAGCTAAAAAACTCAAAAATTAGCCGTAGAAACTTAAAAATTAGCCCAAAAATTAGCCATAAAACACGAAAACTAGCCAGAAAAACTCGGAAATCAGCTAAAAAACTCGGAAATTAGCCACAAAAACCCAACAATCAGCTAGAAAAACTCAAAAATTAGCTATAGAAACTCATGAAATACCTATAAAATCCAAAAATTAGCTAGACAAACCCAAAAATCAGCCATAAAAACCCAAAAATAAGCCATAAAAACCCAAAAATTAGCTAGAAAACTAAAACATTAGCTAGAAAAACTCAAAAATTAGCCATGAAAACCCAAAAATTAGCTATAAAATTCCAAAGATTAGCTAAGGAACCCATAAGTTTTTGGGTTTTATAGCTATTTTTAGGTTTTCTAGCAATTTTTGTGTTTTTATACCTTATTTTTTGGTTTTTAAGCAAATTTTTGGATTTTATGGCTAAATTTTGAGTTTTTCCAGCTGATTTATGAGTTTTGTGGCTGATTTTTGAGTTTTCCCAGTTAATTTTTGGGTTTTATAGCTATTCTTTGAGTTTTTATAGTTTTTATAGCAAGAATAAACTCTGAAATTAGCTATAAAAACTCAGAAATTAGTCACAAAACCCAGAAATTGTTAGAAAAATCCAAAAATTAGCTATAAAAACTCAAAAAATAGCTATAAAACTCGAAAATTAGCTAGAAAAACCCAAAAATTAGCTGGAAAAACTCAAAAATTAGCCATAAAATCTCAAAAATTAGCCACGAAAACCCAAAAATTAGCTACAAAAACCCAAAAATTAGCCAGAACCTTGGAAATTAGCCATAGAAACTCAGAAATTAACTCAAAAACCCAAAAATTAGCAAGAAACTCGAAAATTATTCATAAAATCTCGGAGATTAGCCAAAAACACCCAACAATTAGCTAGAAAAACTCAGAAATTAGCCATAAAAACCCAAAAATTAGCCATAAAACCCAAAAACTAGCCAGAAGAACTCGAAAATTAGCCACAAAAACTCAGAAATTAGCCATAAAAACCCAAAAATTAGCTATAAAACCCTCGAATTAGCTGGAAAAATTTAAAAATTAGCCATAAAAACTCAAAAATTAGCTATCAAACCCACAAATCAGCTAGAAAAACTCAAAAATTAGCCAGAAAAACTCAAAAATTAGCTAGAAAACCCAAAAATTAGATAGAAAAACTCGACAATTGGCATAAAAACTCAAAAATTAGCCACAAAAACCCAAAAATTGTTGGAAAATTCAAAAATCAGATAGAAAAATCCAAAAAATAATCCATGAAAATCCAAAAATTAGATAGAAAACTCAAAAAAAAGCTATAAAACATGTGTAACGCATTGTATTATTGTCTTGTTATATTTTTATGAATAAAACATAGTCTCACTTGTTGAGCACATTTTTATTAATCTTCACTCATTAAGTTTTATGACAGGAAAGAAAGAAATGTTACATATGTCCCACTATTTATACTTCATACAATAAAGTCATTGTCAATATTCAATGGTACCAACTTATAACTATAAATTAATAGAGTACAATATATATATATATATATATATATATATATATATATATATATATATATATATATATATATATATATATATATATATATATATATATATATATATATATATATATATATATATATATATATATATATGGTTGCATATGCTTAATACCTATTTAGGTACAATCATTAAATAAAGTAGGTATCATAAACACTAAAAATAATCATAATACATGAAGACATGTAGATTATGTTACATCCCCTCCTATAAGCTAAAAAAAATATATATACAAATTTTATAAACATAGATCTAACCATCATTAATAATCATTTAAAATAGTCAACCTAATTAAACTAATTGATATACAATAAAGCTATATTATACAAATTATTATAATTTTATGCACTCTACAAAAGTGAATTTTATCAATAATACCCAACACCATTTATTTACATTTTTATTGTTTTGAACTGAACTACGTAAAAAATAAGGTTCACGTACAAATTTATCAGAGTCTTCCTTTGGAGGAGGATCATTAACAAAAGATTCATCTTTTATAATCAAATGTTGCCTGTTACGACTATAAAAATTTCCATACCCATCCTTAATGATATGTGACCTAGGATAAATCGTATCATCGACTATCGTCCCTTTTTCCCTCTGCCAAATTTTTTGAATGTTTATCATAATACTTTTTTTGTTTTTTTCGCCTGATTTCAAACTTTTTCATTAATATACTCTTAACAGCTAATGTAGGTTCAAGCAAGGAATCCACACAGGGTGAACTATCTTTTAAACGACGATTGAATATCATTTGTGCTGGTGATAGACCTATATCAGGAATTGGCTTATTTCTATACTTCAAAAGATAAAAATCTAAAGTGCCTCTTTCATAATTACATTTTTTTAGCATATTTTTGCAAATGCCAACGGCCTTCTCAGCTAAACCATTGCTTCTTGGATAATTTGGACTAGATGTTTTTAATGATATATTAATTTCGTTCAAAAAGTTTTTAAAATAAAATGAATTAAAAGGATTGTTATCAGAAATTATTGTTTCTGGAAATCCATGCACAGAAAAAATATTCTTCAATGCTTTCACTACCTCAACAGAATCCTTATTTTTTATGTCTTTTAATTCAATCCATCTCGAAAAATAGTCTATAACTACCAAAAAAAAATTTCCTTGAAACTCACAAATATCCATGGCAATTTCTTGCCAAGGTCTTTCTGGAATATTGTGCTGTAAAAGAGGCAATTTCGGATTGCTATTCCTGAATTTAAGGCAAACCTCACAATTTAAAATAAAATTGTTAATATCATTACTAATATTTGGCCAAAAAATACTTTCCCTAGCCCTTGCTCTACATTTATTTATGCCTAAGTGTCCTTCATGTAATTTAGACAACATTAAAATTCTAAGGTTTTTTGGGATGACAACTCTATCACCAAATAATATCAGATCATTTTCAATAGAAAGTTCGCTTCTTATTTGAAATAAATTTTCAAGCTCTGGAGATAAACTCTTATTATTTTTTGGCCAACCTTGTACAATAAATTTTTTTACTAATGCTAGAGTTGTATCATTATTTGTTTCACCTACAATTTCTGATATTTTATTCGCACTCATAGGTATTTTCTTGTCAATATTGTGTACAATAAAATTATTTTCTGTATCATTTTTTACTGGCCCCTTCAAAAAAGCCCTAGAAAGCATATCAGCTATAAACATTTGTTTACCAGGTAAATAGGAAACTTCTAACTGATATTTCATAAGTCTAAGACGCATTCTTTGCAATCTGCTTGAAATCTTATTAATATCTTTTTTAAAAATATTTACCAGGGGTTTATGATCTGTGTGAACGTTAATTTTTTTTCCATATATATAAAAATTATACCTTTCAGCCGCAAATAATATTGCATACATTTCCCTTTCTATACATGCATATCTCTTTTCACAGTCCGTCAAAGCTCGACTTGCAAATGCAACAGGCTGTCCCTTTTGTAACAAACATGCACCCATTCCCTCTGAAGAAGCATCACATTGAATTGTTAAAGGTTCATTAGCATTGTTATGTACTAAACATGGGGGCGAGGTTAATAAATTTTTTAATGTTTGAACACTTTCTGAGTGACTTTTTTCCCAATTCCAAACAACGTTAGAACAAGTCAAATTTCTTAGTGGAACTGTTATTTGTGATAAATTAGGTATAAACTTAGCTAAGTATTTTACTAAACCTAAAAATCTTAGAAGTTCCTTTTTATTTTTAGGATCTTCTAGTTTTAGAATTGCTTCAATCCTACCAGGATCTATATCTATTCCTTTTTCTGAAACTTTAAAACCCAGAATTTTAACTTCTTTTCTTTTAAATTGAAATTTTTCTCTGTTAAAAGTTATACCATTTATTCTAGCTGTATTTAAAACTTTATCTAATATTTCATCATGCTCATGTTCTGTAGTTCCTGAGATAATTAAATCATCGATAAAAACTTTGTTACCCAATATGGCCCCAAAAATTATATTATTTTTTCTTTGGAAAACCTCAGCCGCAGTGTTTATGCCAAAAGGAAGCCTCAAAAACCTGTATCTACCCAAAGGTGTTGCAAATGTAGTGAGCTTTGATGTTTCTTTATCTAATTTAATTTGATAGAAAGAGTTTTTAAGATCCAATACCGAGAAATAATTTTTATTGTTTAAATCACATAGAATTTCATCAGCTGATGGTATTTGAAAATGTTCTCTTTTAATGTACTGATTTAAAACTGATGGATCTAGGCAAATTCTTAATTTTTTATTTGGCTTTTCTGTAACAACAATATTATTAACCCAATCAGTAGGTTCTGTTTGTTTACTAATACCTCCTTGTTTTTCTAATCTATTTAATGAATTTTGAAATTCAGGCAAAAAACTTTTTGGGATTCTCCTTGCAGGAAAAACATAAGGATTTGCATCTGGTTTTAAAGTAAATTTATAAGGTTCCCCTGGAAATGTTCCTAAACCCTCGAATACAGTCTTATACTTGTTTATTGCATCTTCTTTTGACGAAAATAATGGTAAATTATTTGAGTAATTCATGCTATTAACAGTTTGTATTAGATTTAAGTTTGAACTCGACTTTAAGCCTAAAATAGGTCTACCTTCAGCATTCACAATTAAAAATTTGAGTATACAATTCTCACCACGAATCTTACAATTAAGCTCTGTAGATCCCTTGACATCAATCCTAGCACCGCCGTAAGCTGTTAGATCGATCTGTTGTGGTTTGATGAGGGCTGATGGGGCAACCATTCTTAAAATCTTGGCAGGGAGAATATTACATTGTGCACCCGTATCAACCTTAAAACAGATAATATTTTCATTAATTAAAATATTTTCTATAATTTCGTTATTATTTTCATTTTTACCCCTGTATAATTCAGAATTTAAAGATTCTATTTTCAAACAGTCAATAAAAAATTCATCATTGGAGGAACTATCATCATATTCAATATTATTTACGAACTTTTTGTTAATTCTACCTTTATGGAGTTTCTTAGATTTATTTTCGCAACAAGATTCAAAATGATTATGTTTTTTACATATAGAACAGAATTTACCAAAGGCTGGACATTGCCCATATTTATGTTTGTTTTTGCATTTTCTACACAAAAATACATTATTTTGATTATTTTGAGTTTTAAATGGAGAATGCTTTTTTTTATTATAAAAATTACCATTATTTTTCTTATTAAAATTATTATTATTAGATGAAAAAATACTCATCTTATTTTTTTTTGTATTCCAACGGTATCCACAGCACTGGTTGATGATGTACTATCCATATCCGCCATCTGGATTCTGCTTTGTTCGTGTATTCTGCACAAATCTTCTGTCTTGCTAAGCGTCAAAGTTTCTATTTGTAGGAGCTTCTCTCTGAGTCCGTGGTCCAGGATACCCATTATCACTCTGTCTCTTATCATGTTATTATTATTTTCTTGATATTCGCACGATGCAGCCAATGTTTTCAGCTCTTTGATATACTGGCTGATGGATTGATTTGCTTTTTGTGTGCATTGCAAAAACTTATATCGCTCGTAAACTACATTCTTCTTCAGCTAAAAATTATTTTTTAAATTGTTTCTTCACATCTTCTATCTTTGCTTTTTCTAGTTTTATCTCCAATGTATTGAAAATTTCCATACCTTTATCACCAATTAAATTTAGAAAAATTGCTACCTTCTTTTCTTCAGCATCATCCGCGTGTCCTGAAGCCAGCAAATAAATTTCAAACTTTTGAATCCATGTGGTCCAATTCTTCGCCACATTTCCATTTTCAAAGTCCATGGCTGGGATTAATCTTAGAGAATCCATCGCCATCCAGTTTTCTACTGCTCATTTTTTTTTCGCCCTGGATACTACCTGACACCATGTAACGTATTGTATTATTGTCTTGTTATATTTTTATGAATAAAACATAGTCTCACTTGATGCGCACATTTTTATTAATCTTCACTCATTGAGTTTTATGACAGGAAAGAAAGAAATTTTACATATGTCCCACTATTTATACTTCATACAATAAAGTCATTGTCAATATTCAATGGTACCAACTTATAACTATAAATTAATAGAGTACAATATATATATATATATATGGTTGCATATGCTTAATACCTATTTAGGTACAATCATTAAATAAAGTAGGTATCATAAACACTAAAAATAATCATAATACATGAAGACATGTAGATTATGTTACACATGAAAATTAGCCATAAAAACCCAAAAATTAGCCATAAAAACCCATAAATTAGCCGGGAAACTTGAACATTAGCTAGAAAAACTCAGAAATTAACTAGAAAAACTCGAAAATTAGCCATGAAAACCCAAAAATTAGCTATAAAATTCCAAAGATTAGCTATGAAACACATGAATTTTCGGGTTTTATAGCTATTTTTTAAGTTTTTCCAGCAATTTTTGGATTTTTATTGCTAATTTTTGAGTTTTTCTAGCTAATGTTTGAGTTTTCTAGCTAGTTTTTGGGTTTTCATGGCTTATTTTTTGGGTTTTTCTATCTAATTTTTCAGTTTTCTAGCTAATTTTTGAGTTTTTCTGGCTAATTTTTGGGTTTTAATGGCTATTTTTCGAGTATTTCTACCTAAATTTTAGGTTTTCTAGCAATTTTCGTGTTTTTATACCGTATTTCTTGTTTTTTTAGCAAATTTTTGGATTTTATGGCTAAATTTTGAGTTTTTCTAGCTGATTTATGAGTTTTGTGGCTAATTTTTGAGTTTTCCCGGCTAATTTTTGGGTTTTATAGCTATTCTTTGAGTTTTTATAGGTTTTATAGCTAGAATAAACTCTGAAATTAGCTAGAAAAACTCAGAAATTAGTCACAAAACCCAGAAATTGTTAGAAAAATCCAAAAATTAGCTATAAAAACTCAAAAAATAGCTATAAAACCCAAAAATTAGCTAGAAAAACCCAAAAATTAGCTGGAAAAACTAAAAAATTCGCCATAAAAACTCAAAAATTAGCCACAAAAACCCAAAATTTAGCCATAAAAACCCAAAAATTAGCTACAAAAACCCAAAAATTAGCAAGAAACTCGAAAATTAGCCATAAAAACTCAGAAATTAGCCATAAAAACCCAAAAATTAGCTATAAAACCCAAAATTAGCCATAAAAACCCAAAAATTAGCTATAAAACCCACAAATCAGCTGAAAAAACCGAAAAATTAGCCAGAAAAACTCAAAAATTAGCTAGAAAACCCAAAAATTAGATAGAAAAACTCGAAAATTGGCCATAAAAACTCAAAAATTAGCCATAAAAACCAAAAAATTAGCTATGAAATTTCAAAGATTAGCTATAAAACCCATAAATTTTTGGGTTTAAAAGCTATTTTTTGAGGTTTTATAGCTAAATTTTGGACTTTTCTAGCAATTTTTGGGTTTTTATGGCTAATTTTTGAGTTCTTCTAGCTAACGTTCAAGTTTTCTAGCTAATTTTTGGTTTTTATGGCTTATTACTTAAGTTTTTCTAGCTAATTTTTGGGTTTTATAGCTAATCTTTGAGTTTTTATAGCTAGAATAAACTCTAAAATTAGTCATGAAAACCCAATAATTAGCTATAAAATTCCAAAGATTAGCTATGAAACCCATAGATTTTTGGATTTTATAGCTATTTATTTAATTTTTCTAGCTAATTTTTGGGTTTTTCTAGCAATTTTTGAGTTTTTATGGCTAATTTTTGAGTTTTTCTAGATAATGTTTAAGTTTTCTAGCTAATGTTTGGGTTTTTATGGCTCATTTTTTGGGTTTTTCTGGCTAATTTTTTGGTTTTATACCTATTTTTTGGGTTTTTATAATTGTTATAGCTAGGGAAACTCTGAAAATTAGCAGTAAAACTCAGAAATTAGCTAGAAAAAACTCGAAAATAAGCTATAAAACCCAAAAATTAGTTGAAAAAACTAAACAATTAGCCATAAAACCCAAAAACTGGCTAAAAAAAACCCAAAAATTAGCTAAAAAACCCAAAAATTAGCTATAGAAACCCAAAAATTAGCTATAGAAACCCAAAAATTAGCCACAAAAACCCAAAAATTAGCCACAAAACCCAAAAATTAGCCAGAAAAGCTCGAAAATTAGCTAGAAAAACTCAAAATTCAGCCATAAAACCCAACAATTAGCTGGAAAAACTCGAGAATTAGGTAGAAAAACTCGAAAATCAGCTAGAAAAACTCAAAAATTAGCTATAGAAACTCGTAAAGTACCTATGAAACCCAAAAATTAGCTAGAAAAACCCAAAAATTAGCCATAAAAACCCAAAAATCAGCCATAAAAACCCAAAAATTAGCCATAAAAACACAAAAATTAGCTAGAAAACTCAAACATTAGCTAGAAAAACTCAAAAATTAGCTAGAAAAACTCAAAAATTAGCCATGAAAACCCAAAAATTGGCCATAAAATTCCAAAGATTAGCTATGAAACCCATAAATTTTTGGGTTCTATAGAAATTTTTGGGTTTTTATAGCAAATTTTTGAGTTTTTCAAGCTAATGTTCAAGTTTTCTGAACAAAACTCAAAAATTGATAGAAAAACTCAAAAAATAGCTATAAAACCCAAAAATTTGCTAGAAAAACCCAAAAATTAGCCATAGAAACCCAAAAATAATCCATAAAAACCCAAAAATTAGCCATAAAAACCCAAAAATTAGCTAGAACACTTAAACATTAGCTAGAAAAACTCAAAAATTAGCCATAAAAAGCCACAAATTAGCCATAAAAACCAAAAAATTAGCCATGAAACCCAAAAATTAATAGAAAAACCCAAAAATTAGCTATAAAAACTCAAACAAAAGCTATAAAAATCATAAATTAGCTATAAAAACCCAAATATTAGCTATACAACCCAAAAATTAGCTAGAAAACCTAAAAATTAGCCATAAAAACCCAAAAATTAGCCATAAAACCCGAAAATTAGCTGGAAAAACTTAAAAATTAGCCATAAAAACTCAAAAATTAGCTATCAAACCCACAAATCAGCTAGAAAAACTCAAAAATTAGCCAGAAAAACTCAAAAATTAGCTAGAAAACCCAAAAATTAGATAGAAAAACTCGATAATTGGCCATAAAAACTCAAAAATTAGCCACAAAAACCCAAAAATTGTTAGAAAATTCAAAAATCAGATAGAAAAATCCAAAAAATAAGCCATGAAAATCCAAAAATTAGATAGAAAAACTCAAAAAAAAGCTATAAAACATGTGTAACGTATTGTATTATTGTCTTGTTATATTTTTATGAATAAAACATAGTCTCACTTGTTGAGCACATTTTTATTAATCTTCACTCATTAAGTTTTATGACAGGAAAGAAAGAAATTTTACATATGTCCCACTATTTATACTTCATACAATAAAGTCATTGTCAATATTCAATGGTACCAACTTATAACTATAAATTAATAGAGTACAATATATATATATATATATATATATATATATATATATAATAATAATTATAATAATAATAATAATCATAATACATGAAGACATGTAGATTATGTTACATCCCCTCCTATAAGCTAAAAAAAATATATATACAAATTTTATAAACATAGATCTAACCATCATTAATAATCATTTAAAATAGTCAACCTAATTAAACTAATTGATATACAATAAAGCTATATTATACAAATTATTATAATTTTATGCACTCTACAAAAGTGAATTTTATCAATAATACCCAACACCATTTATTTACATTTTTATTGTTTTGAACTGAACTACGTAAAAAATAAGGTTCACGTACAAATTTATCAGAGTCTTCCTTTGGAGGAGGATCATTAACAAAAGATTCATCTTTTATGATTAAATGTTGCCTGTTACGCCTATAAAAATTTCCATACCCATCCTTAATGATATGTGACCTAGGATAAATCGTATCATCGACTATCGTCCCTTTTTCCCTCTGCCAAATTTTTTGAATGTTTATCATAATACTTTTTTTGTTTTTTTCGCCTGATTTCAAACTTTTTCATTAATTTACTCTTAACAGCTAATGTAGGTTCAAGCAAGGAATCCACACAGGGTAAACTATCTTTTAAACGACGATTGAATATCATTTGTGCTGGTGATAGACCTATATCAGGAATTGGCTTATTTCTATACTTCAAAAGATAAGAATCTAAAGTGCCTCTTTCATAATTACATTTTTTTAGCATATTTTTGCAAATGCCAACGGCCTTCTCAGCTAAACCATTGCTTCTTGGATAATTTGGACTAGATGTTTTTAATGATATATTAATTTCGTTCAAAAAGTTTTTAAAATAAAATGAATTAAAAGGATTGTTATCAGAAATTATTATTTCTGGAAATCCATGCACAGAAAAAATATTCTTCAATGCTTTCACTACCTCAACAGAATCCTTATTTTTTATGTCTTTTAATTCAATCCATCTCGAAAAATAGTCTATAACTACCAAAAAAAAATTTCCTTGAAACTCACAAATATCCATGGCAATTTCTTGCCAAGGTCTTTCTGGAATATTGTGCTGTAAAAGAGGCAATTTCGGATTGCTATTCCTGAATTTAAGGCAAACCTCACAATTTAAAATAAAATTGTTAATATCATTACTAATATTTGGCCAAAAAATACTTTGCCTAGCCCTTGCTCTACATTTATTTATGCCTAAGTGTCCTTCATGTAATTTACACAACATTAAAATTCTAAGGTTTTTTGGGATGACAACTCTATCACCAAATAATATCAGATCATTTTCAATAGAAAGTTCGCTTCTTATTTGAAATAAATTCTCAAGCTCTGGAGATAAACTCTTATTATTTTTTGGCCAACCTTGTACAATAAATTTTTTTACTAATGCTAGAGTTGTATCATTATTTGTTTCACCTACAATTTCTGATATTTTATTCGCACTCATAGGTATTTTCTTGTCAATATTGTGTACAATAAAATTATTTTCTGTATCATTTTTTACTGGCCCCTTCAAAAAAGCCCTAGAAAGCATATCAGCTATAAACATTTGTTTACCAGGTAAATAGGAAACTTCTAACTGATATTTCATAAGTCTAAGACGCATTCTTTGCAATCTGCTTGAAATCTTATTAATATCTTTTTTAAAAATATTTACCAGGGGTTTATGATCTGTGTGAACGTTAATTTTTTTTCCATATATATAAAAATTATACCTTTCAGCCGCAAATAATATTGCATACATTTCCCTTTCTATACATGCATATCTCTTTTCACAGTCCGTCAAAGCTCGACTTGCAAATGCAACAGGCTGTCCCTTTTGTAACAAACATGCACCCATTCCCTCTGAAGAAGCATCACATTGAATTGTTAAAGGTTCATTAGCATTGTAATGTACTAAACATGGGGGCGAGGTTAATAAATTTTTTAATGTTTGAACACTTTCTGAGTGACTTTTTTCCCAATTCCAAACAACGTTAGAACAAGTCAAATTTCTTAGTGGAACTGTTATTTGTGATAAATTAGGTATAAACTTAGCTAAGTATTTTACTAAACCTAAAAATCTTAGAAGTTCCTTTTTATTTTTAGGATCTTCTAGTTTTAGAATTGCTTCAATCCTACCAGGATCTATATCTATTCCTTTTTCTGAAACTTTAAAACCCAGAATTTTAACTTCTTTTCTTTTAAATTGAAATTTTTCTCTGTTAAAAGTTATACCATTTATTCTAGCTGTATTTAAAACTTTATCTAATATTCCATCATGCTCATGTTCTGTAGTTCCTGAGATAATTAAATCATCGATAAAAAAACTTTGTTACCCAATATGGCCCCAAAAATTATATTATTTTTTCTTTGGAAAACCTCAGCCGCAGTGTTTATGCCAAAAGGAAGCCTCAAAAACCTGTATCTACCCAAAGGTGTTGCAAATGTAGTGAGCTTTGATGTTTCTTTATCTAATTTAATTTGATAGAAAGAGTTTTTAAGATCCAATACCGAGAAATAATTTTTATTGTTTAAATCACATAGAATTTCATCAGCTGATGGTATTTGAAAATGTTCTCTTTTAATGTACTGATTTAAAACTGATGGATCTAGGCAAATTCTTAATTTTTTATTTGGCTTTTCTGTAACAACAATATTATTAACCCAATCAGTAGGTTCTGTTTGTTTACTAATAACTCCTTGTTTTTCTAATCTATTTAATGAATTTTGAAATTCAGGCAATAAACTTTTTGGGATTCTCCTTGCAGGAAAAACACAAGGATTTGCATCTGGTTTTAAAGTAAATTTATAAGGTTCCCCTGGAAATGTTCCTAAACCCTCGAATACAGTCTTATACTTGTTTATTGCATCTTCTTTTGACGAAAATAATGGTAAATTATTTGAGTAATTTATGCTATTAACAGTTTGTATTAGATTTAAGTTTAAACTCGACTTTAAGCCTAAAATAGGTCTACCTTCAGCATTCACAATTAAAAATTTGAGTATACAATTCTCACCACGAATCTTACAATTAAGCTCTGTAGATCCCTTGACATCAATCCTAGCACCGCCGTAAGCTGTTAGATCGATCTGTTGTGGTTTGATGAGGGCTGATGGGGCAACCATTCTTAAAATCTTGGCAGGGAGAATATTACATTGCGCACCCGTATCAACCTTAAAACAGATAATATTTTCATTAATTAAAATAATTTCTATAATTTCGTTATTATTTTCATTTTTACCCCTGTATAATTCAGAATTTGAAGATTCTATTTTCAAACAGTCAATAAAAAATTCATCATTGGAGGAACTATCATCATATTCAATATTATTTACGAACTTTTTGTTAATTCTACCTTTATGGAGTTTCTTAGATTTATTTTCGCAACAAGATTCAAAATGATTATGTTTTTTACATATAGAACAGAATTTACCAAAGGCTGGACATTGCCCATATTTATGTTTGTTTTTGCATTTTCTACACAAAAATACATTATTTTGATTATTTTGAGTTTTAAATGGAGAATGCATGTTTTTATTATAAAAATTACCATTATTTTTCTTATTAAAATTATTATTATTAGATGAAAAAATACTCATCTTATTTTTTTTTTGTATTCCAACGGTATCCACAGCACTGGTTGATGATGTACTATCCATATCCGCCATCTGGATTCTGCTTTGTTCGTGTATTCTGCACAAATCTTCTGTCTTGCTAAGCTTCAAATTTTCTATTTGTAGGAGCTTCTCTCCGAGTCCGTGGTCCAGGATACCCATTATCACTCTGTCTCTTATCATGTTATTATTATTTTCTTGATATTCGCACGATGCAGCCAATGTTTTCAGCTCTGTGATATACTGGCTGATGGATTGATTTGCTTTTTGTGTGCATTGCAAAAATTTATATTGCTTGTAAACTACATTCTTCTTCGGCTCACAATATTTTTTAAATTGTTTCTTCACATCTTCTATCTTTGCTTTTTCTAGTTTTATCTCCAATGTATTAAAAATTTCCATACCTTTATCACCAATTAAATTTAGAAAAATTGCTACCTTCTTTTCTTCAGCATCATCCGCGTGTCCTGAAGCCAGCAAATAAATTTCAAACTTTTGAATCCATGTGGTCCAGTTCTTCGCCACATTTCCATTTTCAAAGTCCTTGGCTGGGATTAATCTTAGAGAATCCATCGCCATCCAGTTTTCTACTGCTCATTTTTTTTTCGCCCTGGATACTACCTGACACCATGTAACGTATTGTATTATTGTCTTGTTATATTTTTATGAATAAAACATAGTCTCACTTGATGCGCACATTTTTATTAATCTTCACTCATTGAGTTTTATGACAGGAAAGAAAGAAATTTTACATATGTCCCACTATTTATACTTCATACAATAAAGTCATTGTCAATATTCAATGGTACCAACTTATAACTATAAATTAATAGAGTACAATATATATATATATATATATATATATATATGCATATGCCTAATACCTATTTAGGTACAATCATTAAATAAAGTAGGTATCATAAACACTAAAAATAATCATAATACATGAAGACATGTAGATTATGTTACACATGAAAATTAGCCATAAAAACCCAAAAATTAGCCATAAAAACCCATAAATCAGCCGGGAAACTTAAACATTAGCTAGAAAAACTCAGAAATTAACTAGAAAAACTAGAAAATTAGCCATGAAAACCCAAAATTTAGCTATAAAATTCCAAAGATTAGCTATGAAACCCATAAATTTTTGGGTTTCATAGCTATTTTTTGAGTTTTTATATCTAATTTTTGGGTTTCTCTAGCAATTTTTGGGTTTTTATGGCTAATTTTTGAGTTTTTCTAGCCAATCTTTGAGTTTTCTAGCTAATTTTTGGGTTTTCATGGCTTATTTTTTGGGTTTTTCTATCTAATTTTTGAGTTTTCTAGCTAATTTTTGAGTTTTTCTGGCTAATTTTTGGGTTTTAATGGCTATTTTTTGAGTATTTCTACCTAATTATTAGGTTTTCTAGCAATTTTCGTGTTTCTATACCTAATTTTTTGGTTTTAATGGCTAAATTTTGAGTTTTTCCAGCTAATTTATGAGTTTTGCGGCTAATTTTTGAGTTTTTCCAGCTAATTTTGGGTTTTATAGCTATTCTTTGAGTCTTCATAGTTTTTATAGCTAGAAAAACTCAACAATTAGCTACAAAAACCCATAAATTGTCTAGAAAAACTCAAAATTTAGCCATAAAACCCGAACTTTAGCTAGAAAAACTCAAGAATCAGGTAGAAAAACTTGGAAATTAGCCACATAAACCCAAAAATTGCTAGAAAATCCCATCAATTAGCTATAAAAACCCAGAAATTGCTAAAAAACAAAAAAATTAGCTTGAAAAACCCAGAAATTAGCCATAAAAACCCAAAAATTAGCCAGAAAAACTCGAAAATTAGCCACAAAAACCCAAAAATTGCTAGAAAACCCAAAAATCAGATAGAAAAATCCAAAAAATAAGCCATAAAAACCCAAAAATTAGCTAGGAAAACTCAGAAATTAGCCACAAAACCCAAAAATTGGTATAAAAACCTAAAAATTAGCTATAAAAGCTCATAAAATAGCTATAAAACCCAAAAATTAGCCATAAAAACCCAAAAATTAGCCATAAAATCCCAAAAATTAATTACAACACTCAAACATTAGCTAGAAAAACTCAAAAATTAGCCTTGAAAACCCAAAAATTAGCTATAAAATTCCAAAGATTAGCTATGAAACTCATAAATTTTTGGGTTTTATAGCTACTTTTTGGGTTTTTATAGCTAATTTTTGGGTTTTTATAGCAATTTTTGAGTTTTTATGGCTAATTTTCGAGTTTTTCTAACTAATGTCTAAGTTTTCTAGCTAATTTTTGGGTTTCCATGGCTTATTTTTTGGGTTTTTCTATCTAAGTTTTGGGATTTCTAGATAACTTTTGAGTTTTTCTGGCTAATTTTTGGGTTTTTATGGCTAATTTTCGAGTTATTCTACCTAATTTTTGGGTTTACTAGCAATTTTTGGGTTTTTATAGCTAATGTTTGGGTTTTTCTAACTAATTTTTGGATTTTGTGGCTAAATTTTGAGTTTTTCTAGCTAATTTTTGAATTCTTCTGGCTAATTTTTGGGTTTTATAGCTATTCTTTGAGTTTTTATAGTTTTTATAGCTGGAAAAACTCTGAAAATTAGCTAGAAAAAATCAGAAATTAGCCACATAAACCAATAAATTGTTAGAAAAACCCAAAAATTAGCTTTAAGAACTCAAAAATTGGCTATAAAACCCAAAAATTAGCCAGAATAACAGAAAATTAGCTGAAAAACCCAAAAATTAGCTGGAATAACTCGAAAACTAGCCACAGAGACCCAAAAATTAGCTATAAAAACAAAAAAATTAGCCAGATAAACTCAAAAATTAGCTAGAAAACCCAAAAATTGAATAGAAAAACTCGAAAATTGGCCATAAAAACTCAAAAATCAGCCACAAAAACCCAAAAATTGCTAGAAAACCCAAAAATCAGATAGAAAAATCCGCAAAATAAGCCATAAAAACCCAAAAATTAGCTAAAAAAACCCAAAAATCAGCCGGGAAACTTAAACATTAGCTAGAAAAACTCAGAAATTAGCCATAAAAACCCAAATATCAGCCATAAAAACCCAAATATCAGCCATAAAACCCAAAAATTAGCTAGAAAAACTCAGAAATTAGCTAGAAAAACTCGAAAATTAGCCATGAAAAGCCAAAAATTAGCTATGAAATTCCAAAGATTTGCTATGAAACCTATAAATTTTTGGGTTTCATAGCTATTTTTTGAGGTTTTATAGCTAATTTTTGGGTTTTTGTAGCTAATTTTTGGGTTTTATAGCTATTTTTGGGTTTTTATAGTTTTCATAACTAAGAAAACTCTAAAAATGAGCTAGAAAAACTCAGAAATTAGCTAGAAAACCCAAAAGCCAGCTAGAAAAACTCAAAAATTAGCCAAAAAACTCAAAAATTGATAGAAAATTTCAAAATTAGCTACAAAACCTCATAAAATAGCTATAAAACCCAAAAATTAGCTAGAAAAACCCAAAAATTAGCCATAGAAACCCAAAAATTAGCCATAAAAACCCAAAAATTAGCCATAAAAACCCAAAAATTAGCTAGAACACTTAAATATTAGCTGGAAAAACTCAAAAATTAGCCATAAAAAGCCACAAATTAGCCATAAAAACCAAAAAATTAGCCATAAAACCCAAAAATTGTTAGAAAAACCCAAAAATTGGCTATAAAAACTCAAAGAATTGCTATAAAACTCATAAATTAGCTATAAAAACCCGAAAATTAGCTATACAACTCAAAAATTAGCTAGAAAACCTCACAAATTAGCCATGAAAACCCAAAAATTAGCCGTAAAACCCGAAAATTATCTAGAGAAACTCATGAATTAGCTAGAGAAACTCAGAAATTAGCTAAAAAACCTGAAAATTAGCTAAAAGAACTCGAAAATAAGATATAAAACTCAACAATTAGTTGAAAAGACTCGACAATTAGCAATAAAAACCCAAAAATTAGCCATAAAACCCATGAATTAGCTAAAGAAACTCAAAAATTAGCTAGAAAAACTCGGAAATCAGCTGAAAAAGCTCAAAAATTAGAAATAAAGACTCAAAAATTAGCCATAAAAACTCAAAAATCAGCTATAAAACTCAAAATTTAGCCATAAAATCCAAAAATTAGCTGAAAATCCCAAACAATTAGGTACAAAAACACAAAAATTGCTAGAAAACCCAAAAATTAGCTATAATATTCCAAAGATTAGCTATGAAACCCAATAATTTCTGGGTTTTATAGCTATTTTCTGGGTTTTTATAGCTAATTTTTGGGTTTTTCTAGCAATTTTTGGGTTTTTATTGCTAATTTTTGAAATTTTCTGGCTAATGTTTGAGTTTTCTAGCTAATTTTTGGGTTTTCATGGCTAATTTTCGAGTTTTTCTGGCTAATTTCTGAGTATTTCTACCTAATTATCAGGTTTTCTAGCAATTTTTGTGTTTTTGTACCTAATTGTTTGGGATTTTCAGCTAATTTTTGGATTTTATGGCTAAATTTTGAGTTTTTCTAGCTAATTCATGAGTTTTGTCGCTAATTTTTGAAATTTTCCAGCTAATTTTTGGGTTTTATAGGTATTCCTTGAGTTTTTATAGTTTTTATAGCTAGAAAAACTCTGAAAATTAGCTAGAAAAACTCAGAAATTAGCCATAAAAACCCAAATATCAGCCATAAAACCCAAACATTAGCTAGAAAAACTCAGAAATTAGCCATAAAAACTCAAAAATTAGCTATGAAATTTCAAAGATTAGCTATGAAACCCATAAATTTTTGGGTTTTATAGCTATTTTTTGAGGTTTTATAGCTAATTTTTGGGTTTTTATGGCTTATTTTTTGGGTTTTTATAGTTTTTATAACTAGGAAAACTCTAAAAATTAGCTAGAAAAACTCAGAAATTAGCCATGAAAACCCAAATATCAACAATAAAACCCAAAAATTAGCTAGAAAAACTCAGAAATCAGCCATAAAAACTCAAAAATCAGCCAGGAAACTTAAACATTAGCTAGAAAAACTCAAAAATTAGCTAGAAAAACTCGAAAATTAGCCATGAAAACCCAAAAATTAGCTATGAAATTCCAAAGATTAGCTATGAAACCCATAAATTTTTGGGTTTTATAGCTATTTTTTGAGGTTTTATAGCTAATTTTTGGGTTTTTATGGCTTATTTTTTGGGTTTTTCTAGCTAATTTTTGGGTTTTATAGCTATTTTTGGGTTTTTATAGTTTTTATAACTAGGAAAACTCTAAAAATTAGCTAGAAAAACTCAAAAATTAGCCACAAAACTCAAATATTGATAGAAAAACTCAAAAATTAGCTACAAAAACTCATAAAATAGCTATAAAACATGAAAATTAGCAGAAAAAACTCAAAAATTAGCCATAAAAACTTGAAAATTAGCCATAAAAATTAGCCCAAAAATTAGCCATAAAACCCAAAAATTAGCCAGAAGAACTCGAAAATTAGCCAGAAAAACTCAGAAATTAGTCAAAAAACCCAAAACTTGTTGGAAAAATCTAAAAATTAGCTATAAAAACTCAGAAATTAGCCATAAAAACCCAACAATCAGCCATAAAACCCAAAAACTAGCCAGAAGAACTCGAAAATTAGCCATAAAAACTCAGAAATTAGCCATAAAACTCAAAAACTAGCCAGAAGAACTCGAAAATTAGCCATAAAAACTCAGAAATTAGCCATAAAAACCCAAAAATTAGCTATAAAACCCACAAATCAGCTAGAAAAATTCAAAAATTAGCCAGAAGAAACCAAAAATCAGCTAGAAAATCAAAAATTAGATAGAAAAACTCGAAAATTGGCCAAAAAAACTAGTCACCTAAACCCAAAAATTGCTAGAAAACCCAAAAATCAGATAGAAAAATCCAAAAAATAAGCCATAAAAACCCAAAAATTTGCTAGAAAAACTCAGAAATTAGCCACAAAACCCAAAAATTGTTAGAAATACCTAAAAATTAGCTATAAAAACTCGTAAAATATCTATAAAACTCAAAAATTAGCTAGAAAAACCCAAAAATTAGCCATAGAAACCCAAAAATTAGCCATAAAAACCCAAAAATTAGCCATAAAAACCCAAAAATTAGCTAGAACACTTAAATATTAGCTGGAAAAACTCAAAAATTAGCCATAAAAAGCCACAAATTAGCCATAAAAACCAAAAAATTAGCCATAAAACCCAAAAATTGTTAGAAAAACCCAAAAATTAGCTATAAAAACTCAAAAAATTGCTATAAAACTCATAAATTAGCTATAAAAACCCGAAAATTAGCTATACAACCCAAAAATTAGCTAGAAAACCTCACAAATTAGCCATAGAAACCCAAAAATTAGCCATAAAAACCCAAAAATTAGCTAGAACCCTTGAACATTAGCTGGAAAAACTCGAAAATTAGCCATAAAAAGCCACAAATTAGCCATGAAAACCAAAAAATTAGCCATAAAACCCAAAATTTGTTAGAAAAACCCAAAATTAGCTATAAAAACTCAGAAAAAAGCTATAAAAATCATAAATTAGCTATATAAACCCAAAAATTAGGTATAAAACCCAAAAATTAGTTAGAAAACCCAAAAATTAGCCATAAAAACCCAAAAATTAGCCATAAAACTCGGAAATTAGCTAGAAAAACTCAAAAATTAGCCATAAGACTCAAAAATTAGCTATAAACCCAAAATTTAGCAAGAAAAACTCGAAAATTAGTTAGAAAAACTCGGAAATTAGCCACAAAAACCCAACAGTCAGCTAGAAAAACTCAGAAATTAGTCACAAAACCCAAAAATTGTTAGAAAAACCCAGAAAGTAGCTATAAAATTTATAAAATAGCTATAAAAACCCAAAAATTAGGTAGAAAACCTCAAAAATTAGGTGGAGAAACTCATAAATTAGGTAGAGAAACTCAGAAATTAGCTAGAAAAACTCAGAAATTAGCCACAAAAACCCATAAATTGGCTAGAAAAACTCAAAACTCAGCCATAAAACCCAAAAATTAGCTACAAAAACTCAGAAATTAGCTACAAAAACTAAGAAATTAGCCACATAAACCAATAAATTGTTAGAAAAACCCGAAAATTAGCTTTAAGAACTCAAAAATTGGCTATAAAACCCATAAATTTTTGGGTTTCATAGCTATTTTTTGAGGTTTTGTAGCTAATTTTTGGGTTTTTGTAGCTAATTTTTGAGTTTTATAGCTATTTTTGGGTTTTTATAGTTTTCATAACTACGAAAACTCTAAAAATGAGCTAGAAAAACTCAGAAATTAGCTAAAAAACCCAAAAGCCAGCTAGAAAAACTCAAAAATTAGCCAAAAAACTCAAAAATTGATAGAAAATTTCAAAATTAGCTACAAAAACTCATAAAATAGCTATAAAACATAAAAATTAGCTAAAAAAACCCAAATATCAACCATAAAACCCAAAAATTAGCTAGAAAAACTCAGAAATTAGCCATAAAAACTCAAAAATCAGCCAGGAAACTTAAACATTAGCTAGAAAAACTCAAAAATTAGCTAGAAAAACTCGAAAATTAGCCATGAAAACCCAAAAATTAGCTATGAAATTCCAAAGATTTGCTATGAAACCCATAAATTTTTGGGTTTTATAGCTATTTTTTGAGGTTTTATAGCTAATTTTTGGGTTTTTCTAGCAATTTTTGGGTTTTTATTGCTAATTTTTGAAATTTTCTGGCTAATGTTTGAGTTTTCTAGCTAATTTTTGGGTTTTCATGGCTAATTTTCGAGTTTTTCTGGCTAATTTCTGAGTATTTCTACCTAATTATCAGGTTTTCTAGCAATTTTTGTGTTTTTGTACCTAATTGTTTGGGTTTTTCAGCTAATTTTTGGATTTTATGGCTAAATTTCCAGTTTTTCTAGCTAATTCATGAGTTTTGTCGCTAATTTTTGAGTTTTTCCAGCTAATTTTTGGGTTTTATAGGTATTACTTGAGTTTTTATAGTTTTTATAGCTAGAAAAACTCTGAAAATTAGCTAGAAAAACTCAGGAATTAGCCATAAAAACCCAAATATCAGCCATAAAACCCCAACATTAGCTAGAAAAACTCAGAAATTAGCCATAAAAACTCGAAAATTAGCTATGAAATTCCAAAGATTAGCTATGAAACCCATAAATTTTTGGGTTTTATAGCTATTTTTTGAGGTTTTATAGCTAATTTTTGGGTTTTTATGGCTTATTTTTTGGGTTTTCCTTGCTAATTTTTGGGTTTTATAGCTATTTTTGGGTTTTTATAGTTTTTATAAGTAGGAAAACTCTAAAAATTAGCTAGAAACACTCAGAAATTAGCCATGAAAACCCAAATATCAACCATAAAACCCAAAAATTAGCTAGAAAAACTCAAAAATCAGCCAGGAAACTTAAACATTAGCTAGAAAAACTCAAAAATTAGCTAGAAAAACTCGAAAATTAGCCATGAAAACCCAAAAATTAGCTATGAAATTCCAAAGATTAGCTATGAAACCCATAAATTTTTGGGTTTTATAGCTATTTTTTGAGGTTTTATAGCTAATTTTTGGGTTTTTATGGCTTATTTTTTGGGTTTTTCTAGCTAATTTTTGGGTTTTATAGCTATTTTTGGGTTTTTATAGTTTTTATAACTAGGAAAACTCTAAAAATTAGCTAGAAAAACTCAGAAATTAGCCACAAAACTCAAATATTGATAGAAAAACTCAAAAATTAGCTACAAAAACTCATAAAATAGCTATAAAACATGAAAATTAGCAGAAAAAACTCAAAAATTAGCCATAAAAACTTGAAAATTAGCCATAAAAATTAGCCCAAAAATTAGCCATAAAACCCAAAAATTAGCCAGAAGAACTCGAAAATTAG